>NC_136013.1:19010688-19093188 GCF_048128805.1 Centroberyx gerrardi
TGCCAATAACATTATGGCCCAGCTGTTCTCCGCACACCATTTCTACAGTTTGCTGGCAAACTTACCATTTATACAACTGGAGCTCATCGCTGGGTCACCATGGCAATTCAGCAATGACTTGCAGTACAGTATGCAAAGAAGCAGTAATTGCTCTGAGATTTAGAAGCAAGGGTCGGCCATGTGTCAGCTATGGTGATTTCTACTGCTATGCAGGGAGCAGCAAAGCCTGCCACATTGGAACATTGATTTGGCATTGGATTTTTGCTTATCAAACTGCATGCATAATTATTAGTAGAGCTCCAGACCCAACTACAGCCTAAAGTCATCCTAGGGGTAAAATCCATGATACATACTTATCTGTCAGGCTACAAAGAGGATATAATTAGATTCTGTCTCCAGAACCTGGGAATAAAATACACACTTTAACATTAACATTAGCATTATCATTACTTAAAGATACCATATTTTGTCTCACTTCAAATATTGACAAATGAAAATGAAACAAATGAAGTTATACTAAGTTATTAATAACAACAAGTCAAAGAAGCACATTACTATTTTAAAGTAATGACAAAAGGTACCTACATACCTAATCAAATTAGGCCTACATACTCAGGCTGATTATACTGCCTCAGACTTAAAATCAGACAGACAGTTTATAGTCAATGTGTGATTGTTTTCTGTGGGACCCAAATACAATTTCAGCTGTGTGAAATGGGCTTTATCCCCACCTCACACTGTGGAAAATATTACTGTCTCCTACCAACAATGCTTCCCAAGTCAGCATTGCTGTCTAGGAGCAGTGAAAGGATATCAAACTCTACTTCAAATCTACAATATTACCTTTGCCTTATTTGTCCTGTTAAGTGTCAAAAAGAGAAACAGAGTTCTCCTTAAGGCTAGATTATTCGTCTAATCAGACCTGGGTTCCCTCAACCCAAACTTGTCACTGGGTCTGACAGAGTGTCAGATAATATTGTTACAAAGGTCAGCAGAGGTTCTAATGAGGTCATCATAGGTTTACTGAGGATGTCCTTGGCCTTGATGAGATTACCTGAAACAGTTTCTGTTTGTCCTTAACAGTGTTATCAACCTGTCTGCGGGCACTGCTGGTGATGGTCCGCTTGGAGAGCTGCCGAAGACCCTGGTGGCACAAGCAATTCATTGAGGATCGACAGTTATCACTGATTCATGACAAATTTAAACACGGAGAGCGTGAGGGAAATGACATCCAATAGTAACACTTAGCTAGCTAGCAATGCATCTGTGACAGGTCAACTGCTTCTGACTCGGTGGCTAGAGCCATTTCTACGCTCGTCTTGTTGCTTAACTTTCCTTGGGAAACAAATTCAAGTGATGATACAGGCCGTAACAAGATTGACAACTAAAATATATTCATTTCTATTCATTCAGCTTGATTTCACAACGTTAGCTACATGCCTACTAACTACTAGCTAGCTAACGTTGACTAGCATAGTTCAGGTTACCGTTAGCCGGATTTGCTAACTAACATTGAGAAATCTTGCAGATTTACAGCGTACTTACCTATTACTGATACATTTAAGGGCGTATTATGGTATGGTAACGTTTTATGGTAAATAAAATATATGAAATTGCTGTCTTACCATAAGTTGTCTGTACATTTTGGCACACTTCTGTGTGGGAAGCTAGGTTAAAGCACAGCACAAGGACACTGACAGTTTGACTTCCCACAATCCTTTGGGTGGTCTTACACTTCCGGTCGCATCAGAATTCATTAGTAGCATTTCACATCATACTTATTGTTATTCATAATTTATACAATAGTGATAATAATAACAACAACAACAACAATAATATAACTACTATTGTTATTGCTGTTAATGCAGTATTTCACAATTGGAGAAATTCATAAAATTATTTTTAAATATTTAACCTCAAAGGGTTCTTTTGAAAAAAACACCACACAAGCATAAAGTAACAGTCAAAGAACATGTGGATAACTCAATTTATGTCAGTGTATGTGTGTCTTTCCCTTTGCAACAATTCGACTGATATGGGCATGTGAAGGCCAATGAGCATATTTTTAGACTGAAGCTGCCGAACGCCAATATTTGGTACCAATATGGAATATCTTTACATTTGACCATATTCATGCCAAAAACTTTCTGTATTCAGTGTTTCCCCCAGAATTTTATTCTTGGCAGGGTGGACAAGGCTCTGAAACAGCATTTAGACCATATGACACTAAAACTTATAATAAGATAGTTATAATAAGAGTTATAATAATAATAATAATAATAATAATAACTGCATTTTTATGCATACTTGTGTGGAGTCTGATGAAAATGTTGCTTTAGAATCAGTTCAGGTTAAGGGCTTTTTAACAAGTCTACCATCTACTGTAATCTACAATACTATGCAGTCACCTTAATGCTGATATGTTGACCTATGAAATCACAAATGACAACAATGCATTGACCAACAGTTCTTTAATACGACCCTACAAACTTTATAAAAACCCATAAACTTCAGATTTAAACAGAACATGTTATTATAAAGGAGGGCGGAATAAAAGCTTAACAAATGTGACACTTTTAAAGTGCATATCATTTGGTCAACATCGAAGTATGGAAGGGAATTTAATCAACAATCAGCTCAAAATATAAAACTGAAGAATTTCTGTGCTATTGTCGGCAAGAGATGCAACCTGATATACAACAATTTACAGAACACTGGATAAAGTGGTATAGTATAACTTCTCCATGATTAATAAGTTTTACTTTGTAAGATCAGAAACTGAGCATTCTCAATAATTCCTAAGAAAGACGCCTTATGAATGGCCCAATCAGTGCTGAGAGCAGGTAACATAACCACATTTTTGGTATCATTTGTCATTAATATTCTATGCCTTTGCAAGGATAAAATAGTTTTTCTTAAACATCAATGTTTCCCGTAATTACCGGCAAATATGCAATTTTGCTATGAGTATTCCATCCTATATTAAAGCCAATCTGAAAGAACCACAGAGGTATGTCAATGAAATACAATGGTACATTCATCAGCAGGACATGTTACAGTACATAATATGGACAAAAACTCACTTGAAAAATACATACATCCTTCAATAATTAAGCCAGTCGCGAAGCACTGCTAAAATAAAATACATAGACTTTTGATAATGTATAGATAAATAGAAAATAAAACACATTTATGTATCTGAAGACAAGAAATAACATTCTCAGCAGCCAGCTACGCCATATGCACAGAGACACAGAACCCAAAGCTCCAGCATCTTTCTCTCGCCTTCATAGTCCTACATATTTAGCCCAGCTTTTTAAAAAACAGACACTTGACTGCAGCCCTCACTTGCAGGAGGTTAGCGTGTTTGCTAACATTACACAGACACGTAACACACGTTTACAAAGACCAGTGCATTCAGGCTAAAATGGACGAGCGGTCCGCCCGGGCATGCAGAAGGGGGGGGGGGGGAGCTCCGTACGGTGGGGGGGGAGTGTTTAGTTGGGAATGTCGGCGCTGTTGTTGCGGTTGTCGTATTTGTGGTGGATGATGAGCAGGACCACGCCCAGGAAGAAGCAGACCGAGCCCACGGTGATGTAGGCGATGCCCAGGAAGGGGTTCTTGCCGCCCATCCAGGAGATGGTGCTCAGGATCATGCGCTTCCGGCCTTCGAAGCTGCGCACGGGGTAATCTGATTACACACGGTTAAAGGAAATTACCTCTGGATCGACTGAAAAGTACATTTTAAAACAAGATTTATAAATGGACCATGTCAAGTATTTTCAATCACAGATATACCCTTAATGTATTGAAATTAGTGTTAAAAACTTTTGCAAACATTATTAAGCAGTTGACCTAAATTATAGCTCATTCTGTTTGAAAACTGTTTGAACTTCAATATCCAGAAATCATGTAACGTGACGTCAGTAAACTTCACACTCATGTTTATCAACCCAGCTGGTCTGTGATGCTTCATACCAAAGAATACGAAAGGGATGAGAGAGGGAAAGATCTAACGTTGGCGAGTCCAGCTTTCTCTGGATGAAGCGCTCGCTTCTGCTGTTTGTATTTTGCTCTGAAGTTTCAATTTGTCTCTTCCTGGAGGTGGAAAAGATTTCCCACCAGTGTCCACACTGACACCAGAATTTCATTTGGGCAAATAGGGCAAATCTACGACATCTCAATAAGGGGGGGATTGGACGCTCTTCTCTGTTGCAGCTCCACTTTCTGACTTATAAGATGGATGGGTGGATTTTTACATAAAAATCTTGCCTAGTGCAGCTTTACATAAGGAATTTCAAACAGGAGTAAGATACATCTGGATCACGGAAACCAGCCCTGCAGCCTCTAGTTTGGATTAGACAATATGGGGTTTATAGTTGGCATTAAAAGGATACTGTAAGTGACCTCCAGGACGTATTTGCCACTGGGCAGAGTGGGGGTCATGCTGGCCTTCTTCTGGATGATGCGGTAGAGCTTGCGGAAGGTGGGCAGGGCGGCCGTGCGCATCCACACGATGAAGTCCTCATTGATGAAGCCGTTGTTGTCAACGTCCAAGGGTTCCAGCTCATAAACTGGCTTCCTCCAGTTCACCGGCTTGCTTGTGCCTGAGGAAGGACGAGACATGACCAAGTTAGTAACAGCAACTCAACTGCTTATAAGCCAGAGAGGTCCTGTGCACAGTGCGGTAAAATCACCTTGGAAAGCTGCAGTGAGGTTGTTGTTGTTTCCACCGGGATTCCTGAACTTCACGTGCTTGTCCGTCCACCACGCAATGCCCTTCTTCACCAGAGGAATGGCAGTTCTGGAGCCATTGGCATCGATGTAATACAACTCCAGAGTGTCTGGGAACGGAGGAACACATTAAAATGAAGTGAAAGTCAATATTCCCACAGGTCAAACAAGCTCTTACATGATGAATGAAGTGCTGCAAATGAGCAGAACATCTGCAAACTGATAGGTCAAGTTTTATTAAAAATCCTACTAAAAGCTCTGTACAAAACAGTCAGATAAGATTGCGGTAGAGCAAGAGAGTGCCAATATTCCTTTTAATGCTGAGGAGAAAAACGCAGAGCCGTGTGTCGAGTTTCAAGTTTCTTACCATTGAAGAGACTGTTGGCTATAGCCCCACATGGAGCGATAGGCAGGCCATCACTCGTGCGGTACGGCTCACATTCCTTGCTCGGGTTCTGCAAATAGCAGCGAGTGTTAAAGCCGATCAAATGAATTTATTGAAAACTCTGCGTGATGGAAGACCCAAAAAATGTCATATTCCAAGATGACACTCATTATGTCCTTACATACCTTCAAAGACGACCTATCACCATTCAGCTGGCTGTCATCCCTGGACTTCACGTAGCGTCTGTGGTTCTGATAGAAGTTGGATAAGCCGTAGTACATAAAGACATTGCTCTGCGAGGAGGAGAGAGAGACAGGGTAAATCAGCAGGGAGGCTAAACCGGTATCTCACTGAAGTGACTCATTGGGTGACCAGTACTATTTGTGCCTGGGTCAATTCACCAGTCGCAGGACGGGGATAGCTGAGCTCTTGTAACAGTCTAGCAATAGGCGTAGCTGATACTAAAACTTCCCTCTTTTGTCTTATCCTGTTTCGTACAGAATCGTACACAACACAGAGTAACTTACTTAAGTCTCCATATGTACCAAATACTGTTTTCTCAGAGCAGACTGGTGTTGTTTTATCTGGATTTTACTCTCTAGCTACACTTCAAAATTACAAATCATTAGATTGTGTTATATTCATTTATCAACCATATCTGGGTTGTAGCAAACATTATTGGTTAGGCTTATCCAGAAAGCCTTGAGATGAAAGGCAAGTGTAAAGTACAGTTTAGGCAGAGGGATTCCTATAAGTAATCAATAGCAGGCTTCTGAAGAGGTTGCTGGACTGAACCGTTAAGTGTATAATGTATGCCCTAAAACTAGAATAATCAATGTAACCAAGGCTTGAGCCAAACCTTGAGTGTCTCCTCGAACACAAATAGGCCTTAATGGACATTCGCTGTCAGGAGAGCAGTTCTAGTATACTCAGAGCAGCACTATCAGTTCTGGGCCTGAATGCATGTATTATTCATTGGGTCCACGGCTCACCTCAAATGGCTGTTCCAGGGTAAAGGGGACAGAACAGTTGCATGATGTCGTGCTGTTCCAGCTGAAGTTCTGGGCGCAGTTGAAGCATGGACTTGACATATCAACACCAGTGTAATCAACCTGAAAATGATGGACTAGTTAGATTAGCAAACAGTAGCGCAGTCTCGATACGTGCCATTCCCTCTTGTATGGAAATTTCATCACAACGAAACCCATTCAAACATATGGCATTTAATTGTGGTCTTGCTTGTAATTAAATATACAAATCCCATTAAACATAATTCCAGACGACTTTAAATCGAAACGAGTCACTCTTCAATTCGGCGTACATATAATCCACCAAGCAGCGTTTATTTCAATAAAATGTACACTTTTAGAACGGGTTTACACTGCTCGCTACCGCCCACCACGGTGTATTTTGGTTGAATAAGATGGTAAGAACAAGAGGAAGCAATTCTAATAGTTGGAATTGAATTAAGTGCTGCTTGGTGGATTGTATGTATGCCGAATTGAAGAGCGACGTCTATCAATTCCGAAAAATATTGAGCCATACTTTATGGTGTGTATACTTTTGCCGTTAAGCAAGGTTACGTTACATTACCAGACGTTTAAACGGAGTTTGGCGTACCGTTCTCTCCATACAAGAGAGAACTTCGGCGAAAAAGAAATTATTACTATTTTTTTTTTTTGTCCTGTTGACGTTCAATAGTAGTAGTTACTGCAGAAGAAGCAAAACTGATAGACATATTTACTGTAACTTTACCTCATACTCTTTGATGTTGTTTGATGTGACGTACAGGCCGATCCCGATGGGGATGAAGATGAGCCCGATAACGAAGAAAGCAGGGAGGACGGTGCCAGCTGTCAGGATGGGCTGCCAGGCTGGCAGTCTCTGCTGTTTGAACGCAGTGTTGTCCGGCTTTTTGCTTTTGACAGCCCCAGCGCCACCATGACTCGATGAACCCGAATGGTGTCCGTCCTCTTCCTTAGCGTTGTAGCTTGACGCCATCATGGCTGCAATCCCCTTCGAGCAAAATAATCCACTTTAGTTGACAGATGGCAGTTGTTCGTCAAGCCCCACACGCCGGGCAAAAAGACGAAACGCTAAAGCAAATGATAATGTTATTCACAGAGTGTAACTACCCTGCTATCTATTCCAAATATCTATTCATTGTGGTGTTGATTTTAGCTGGTTTGCTAATCTCATCCAAGAGCAAGAAGCAGGAAGTTTCTGAACCAATAGGATGATTTTACGTAGTAGTTACGTCAGCACAGACGATGAACACGCCCCTTTCTCACATGGCCCGTGGCGCACAAACATCTGAGGGATGCAGAATACAAGGAGACCTGAATGTTGATGGATAACACTGGTTTGAAATGAAAAAAAAAAAACAAAAAAAAAAAAAAAAAAAATATATATATATATATATATATATATATATATATATATATATATATATATAGATATACAATACCAAGCATTACAGTTGGAGTTTGACATCGAAAATGAATGAAGAATTCCTACATCGGGCCTTAATGGGGTTTCCTTGCATTTTGAAATAAGAATGTGAAATATCTTGGACTACTTTTAATTTGCTTTACGTTTGATGATTGCCTATTTTTCTCTCTAGATCAACTGACCAAATATGTGTAGCTCATCTGCTTGACTGGACACATTATTATTCTTTGATTCAAAGTGGGCTTTTAGGACAGGCAAGTGAGCATTCCACTGTTGGACGACGACCATGAGAATTTGGCCGACTGCCTGCCAGGCACAGGATTTTAAGGCCATGATCTGTTTTGATTCATCGTCTTGTCACACACACACAGCAGGTAAATACAAACTTTGACAACTTGGCACATTAATGTGAAATTAATGAAACGGCTGCATGCAGTGGATTCTGCCAACTTGCAAAGATAAACAGAACCCTCTTTCAGTCATGGTGACTTGAGAGAATGAGGTTTTGTGTTGCTTATTTTCACACAAATATTCTAAATTTAGCATTTCACACTCCCCTTTCAAAAGTCTATTTTATTTAAAATACATTTCATTACAAAATCCTTTACACAAAAAGGAAACATCACTTACATGAAAACAAATATTGTGACTTATGATGTGTCAAATTCTTTACAAAATATATCAACAAAATTCAATGCAGGTGAGACAACCACTCATTAATGCAAGAAGTAGTTAGTAGCAGCATAGTCTGACGTAGTATTTGACCCAAATCCCCATCAAAATACATCCTGTAAATATGTAGAAATACGTTGCCATATGTGACAGAAATGGATACAAGACAGACAAGCACAAAAGACTTTGCAAAAATATAAAATATACTCCTGATTTCAAGTACAACAAAATTCCACTGCATACCATAATGTCTAGTGTTATATTGCTGAGTTGAATAAGGACACAGCACAGTTCTTCGTCTATTGTGACTGTTGTTTGCATCTTTCTGTCGTGCCGTGTTTAGATATGTATGGGTATCTCACTGGTACCAGTTTTGTGCACCTCATACCGATTCATCACCTTGGATTACAGATGGATTCTTGTGTCCCAGCCTCTCCTCTGTGTCCATCAGGCTTTTCCTCCATTTTGAAAGGCACTACTGTTCACTGTAGATTTCTTAACTTCTATCCTCATGGACTGGCTCTCGGCTCGTGACTCCAGCCTCACCCCACCCGAGATCCCCAGGGCTCCCAGCACAGCCTTCCCCGTCTTCAGGCTCTTGGACATTGGGATGCGGGTCAGCCCAGTGCGGGGTGGCTGGGCATCATGCCCAGTCTGTTTAAGAAAGGGGAGAGAGGGTACAGTTGTTCAGGCAGGAGAATGAAGAGAGGAGAGCACTTCAGGGGAACATAAAGAGTAAATAATGGACCAAAGGGAAAAACCCATTACAGGAAGGGGGGATTCTGAAATTCTAAACAATGTAACTGAGCATATGCATTATATGAACTGTGTGAGTGAAAAATGTAAATATTTGTTCATTCTTTCATTTCAACCTCAGCGGGTGAGTGCTTACCCATGCTAGGTTTCAGTGTGCTGTACCAGTGCAAGGCTGTTTTGTGTCAGCAAGAGGGCACTGAGCCCTGCGTGGCTGTTTGTGAATGTAAACAGTGCATAACAACTATAAATTGCAGCATGATTGTAGCATGGTGGCAAGATGCCACGTCATTACAGCTCCGTTGTGCTGAGGCCTGTCCATCAGGCCATTGCTGTCACGCTATCCATCTGCTCCACAAAGAGCATATTATAAGGTTCACTGAAACACCACCACAATGTTGCCTCCTCACCCATTATTGCTTTCTAACGGTGGAAAATGAAGCTGTCAGTTATCTTACATAATAAGAAATATACGTGTAATATAGAATATGAAACCAATGTCACTCTCAGTGCTTTCATATATACTTGGAAAAATGGTAGCAAAATCAAGACAATGAAAAACAGCCTTGGTTTAGCTTGAATAATCTTACCATGCTTTGTGTGGGTCTGGAAGGGGTGGATGTAACAGGAGTGATGGTAATACTACTCATCACTTTGCTGGGTGTGGTCCTGGTAGCAGTGGCGGTGATTTGGCGAGGGGAGCGCAGAACTGTCCCAGTAGATAAGGTCATCTCTTTGCTCTCTGTTACAGTAGCAACCGGCCTGACTACCATCTTAGGGCCGTTGTTGTTGCCCAGATGAATATGGATCTTGTTATCGTCAGTGGTGGTGATGATGTTGGTGTTGGTGTGGCACTTCCTTATAGGCATCGGGACCATCTGCTTCTCAGGGGTGACCTTGAACACCGCCCGGCCCATGGTCATCTCCTGGGGTTCTGGAGAGGCAGAAGTATCAGGTACTACAGAGGTGCTGACTGTCATGATGGAGATGGGGGACAAGGGCCTTCCTGAGGCCAAGGAGGAAGCTCGGCTGCTTTCTGGGGACTTGGCCCTGGATATAGTTGTGATGGTGACTGGGGACTTGGCTCTTTCGGGGCCCCGAGGCCCAGCGGTGGACCTCCCCCTCTGGGTGGCTGCGGAGTGGTTGGGAATGATTGTGATTTTGGACTTGGGATGGGCTGGGTTGGGGCTGAGGGGAGCTGAGCTGGAGAAGAAGTCATCAGCAGTGGGGCTGCTGATCTCAAGCGTGGCCGTGCTGTTTTGGTGGTCTGGAGTCACTCGGATATGTAACGGCTGCCCTTGCTTTTGGGACATTGTCAGTTCAGAGGGCAAGGTACCTCCGTTGATGTGCAGTGGCTTTTCCAGGCTGTTTCCGTGAGGGGTGTTTTCCTTTTTCCTCATCCAGGGAATCCAGGATTTCTTCATACCTAGGTCACTGCTAGATGAAGGGCAGCGTTCAATGGCACTAGTTTTCTCTGTTGGCTTCTTCAGGCACTTCTGTCTGAGGTTGTTCATGATGTGATTCTCTTCTTGGACAGACTTCCTGATAAACACAGCTGGGGTATCCTCCTCTGCTGTCCCATTGGGTGACACCTCCGTCTGTACCCCGGTGGAAGTCATAGCAACGTCCACCATTCTCCTCCCATTCAAGCTGGGCCGTAGAGCTCGACTATGACGCTTAGTCACCTCCAGCTCTTTGGTGAGATGGAAAACCTCAATGCCCATGTTCTTGGCTTTCTCCTCCTCTTCCAAGAACCTCTGCTGTAGGACAGAGTAATCCACCTGGAGCTGAGAGAGCTGGTCTTCTTTGTGCATCAGTTCATGGATCTTCTCCTTGAGTGCCACAACGTCGGACTGCAGGTCCCTGGTTTTGGCCTCCTCTCTCTTGCATCGTTGTCGGAGGTCTTCTTCCTGGCTTTCCTCTTCTCCTTTCTCTATTGCTTTGTTTCGTGCTATCTGATTCCTCATTTCCTCAACCTGCTGTGAAAGAATGTTGGCTTTGTCTTGCTCAGTTATGAACTTTTTCTCCAAGAGGTCGTACTGATCCTCTGTCTTGATCAAATCTCCCTCTACCACCTCAAGTTGTTTGAGACGGTTTTTCAGGCGATCGATTTCAAAGGTCAGTTCCTTAACTTTGTTATCTTCTCTCTTAGAAGGGTCAGACATCTTTCCCAGTTCACATTTCATTGTGTTCTTCATTGATAGCTTTTCTGCTTGCTCCAACCCATCTAATCTCTTTTTCATTTGGCTGACTTTAGAATTAAGATCCTTACTTTTATCCATTTCATAAGCCAGCTTAGTGCTTAGCTCTCCCTTTTCAATGGTTAGAGTCTCTACTTTGGTTTCCATCTCTGATTTCAACCTCAAGAGCTTTTTGCTTTCCTCTATCAATCTCTCAGTCACCTCCATAACCTTGCCCTGCTCGAGTTTGACCATCTTATTCAGATCCTCCTTTTTCTTCTCATCTGACTTCATTCTTTCCATCAGGTTCTTTCGTTCATCCATCAAAGCAACGGTCAATGACTTCAGCTTACTCAAGTCATCCTTAAGGCTCAGCTCAGACTTTTCTAATCGCACCTCAGAAGACTCGAGCTCTTTCATACGGATCCTGAGTGCTATGAGTTCATCTGAGAGCTCTTTGGTCAGGCCCCTCTCTCTCTCCAGAGCAGTGTGCAGCTGGGTGCACTCAGCCTTGCTGACGCTGAATGCACCCTCTAGCTTCTCCAGCTCCATCATTCTTTTCTGGAGCTTCTCCACCTCCAGCCTAAGGTCTTTGCTCTTGCTATCCTCCTCTTGCAGTCTCTTCCTCAGCTCCTTACACTGACTTTCAGTCTTAGTAATCTCCTCATCCTTTCCCTCCATCTCCAACACCCGCTTCCGGAGGTTCTCCAACTCAGCAATTAAGTTGGAGTTGCCACACTCCCCTTTGCTGATCTTCTCCCTCAACTCCTGCAGTTCCTCCTCAGATTTCTTCAAGGACCTGTTGCTCTCCTCTAGCTCCTCCACTTTATGCGTAAGCCCCAAAAGTTTGGCATTAAGCTGACGGTTGTGGGACTCCTGACTGGCCAGTTTGGCATTCATCTCCTCGTGCTGTTGGGTGAGCTTGGCCGACTTCTCCTTGAGCTCAGCCTCCAGGCTCTGCACCCTGTGGCTGTCCTCCTGAGCACGCCCGCTGGCTTCGCTCAGTGCCTGCTCGCGCTGCTGTAGCTGCTGGCTGAGTTCCTGGACCCGCTGGCTCTGTTGGTCCATCTGCTCCAGGTGCAGTTGGCGCTCATCCACCAGCATCAGGGCAAAGGACTTTAGTTTGACCAGCTCCTCCTGCACCTTGGCCAGGCGTTTAGAGTGCTCCTTCTCCTTCCGCGCCTGGTAGGCTTTCTCGTTCTCAAGCAACCTCTTCAATCTAACAATGAGAGTGGAGAAAAAAAGGCAACATTAGCACATTACAGTACAGTACATTACATTAGTATACTGTATAGTACATGGTGAATGGTATTTCATTGATTTCAAAGTTACCATCTACCATACATATCTGTGTTTGTCATTGTGTCTTGGAAATAGAAAATATTTGTATTCAAGGATGCACAGATTTATCTTATTTATATTTCAGTAATAATACAATCATGAGTCTACCCAAAGATAATATTAAAGTTTTCCAGACTGTCAAACTTAGCTGTCATTATGGAAGTGACTATCTCAGAATACATAGAAACGTATCCCAAACACACAATTTTCTCATGAAACATATATGTTATCATTCACTGATACGTAACTTTATGGCATGAAAAATTATGTATTGACAACAAAAATTTCACAACTAAAAGTTAAGTCTATGAAAGTGACTGCAACACTAAAAGCCATTTGTAAGATTCTATGACAGATACAGTCTTTGATAAGATGATTGATAATTAGCACATTGTGCAGTAAAAGGATAATGTATGCTATATTGTAGAGAACAAGAGTTAAAATCAAATACTTAACCATTTCTATCTAGTTGCTAGCCATGTCCCTAAAATGAAAACTGGCAAAGCTCTACACTATAACTGCCAAATACTCCTGCTATTTTCATCCTTGCTGATGGGATAAAGACTAAGAACACAAACTGTGAGTGAAAGTTTAACTAACGCCCCCTCACCGAGTGGTCTCCTTTTCTCTCAGCTTCTTTCTATGCTGCTCATGCCCATTCTCATCTCAGCCTCCAACAAAATGCATGCAAAGCAGACCGAATGCAAAGTTGCATTGTTTCTCTGTGCACTCCCACGAATAGACTGATAGAATATTCAACCTCAACATTTTTGCAATGCAAAAGAAACCAAATGTTATAGGCGGCACTGACACGAGTCAACTTCTGCATCATTCCACAGCCCAAACAGCCTCCAAAAGTTCAAAACAAGCTCCATTTAAAACTTACCCACTCTGGATGCACTACAAGCAGCTCATAACCATTTTTGCCATTCTATTAAATCCACTGAGAATAGATGCGAGCTGGCAGGGGGCCCCTTCTCCACAGGGCATCCACCGTCACATTCCAAGCATGTCATCCGGACAATGAAAGGTGAATAAATACAGTGGAGCACCACCGGACCTCTAGTCCATGATGTCACCTCACCCATATAAGGCAGAGATGTGTGCATGAGAGAGTGTGTGCCGCTCTACTTTGGACTCTGTGAAGGGGGTGGGACCCTTGCCAAAGGAGGAGTGTTCTGCAAAACTCCCCCCAAATTTTCATGTTTTCACTACCACACAACATGGAATGTTTGAGGGGGGAAACAACTACAAACATCTTGTTAGAGAGTCTGCAAAGGCACTACAAAGTGTGTTTCACCATCATGCTCACAGCAGCATGAAGAAATATCAACATCTTTGAGAGAAATGCTGTCTCAGAAAAAATATCAAGTTCAGTGCAAGTTTGATGCAAATCAAGTTACATCTCCACCTCCCAAAGCGCACAGGAAATTGCCTCCACAGACAGGAAGGTCTGATCTCACTGGTGCAGGAGACAGGACAGTGAGAGCGTCTGCTGCAGTTCCACCCGAGGGGAAAGTGGACCTGAGCTGCGTTCCCTGCTAACTCCACATGTAATGAGAAAACCAGATATGGATGAGCTAGGTGGCTCCCTTGAGGTGGAGGATTTTTAAGAGGTGTTGTGCCAAAAACTCTTGCATGGGACTTTATAGATACTATAGATCATACTTCGAACCACAGTAGAAGACAAAGGAATTTCTATTCAATCATAACCATAAGTACAGTATGCAAGAAAGGGCTCTCCGGCCATGCGGATTGCACCAGATGTATGGACAATGCATCAAGTTGATATCAGTTCAACTATAATGAACACATTGCTTCACATCTCCGAGGATGCATTCAATCTGACATTCTAAATGTGGATCCTCAGTTTATTAAGGGTGATAAACATCTACATTGATTCATATTACCAGGAACCTTCATTGCCAAGTGGGATTAGTGTGGCTGGCTACTGTACAGAGGAGCCATCCAGATCCCAGTTTACAGCTCTTGATATTCATACTTACACTGCCAGATGTCATTGACACCTTAGCAATTGGCACTCTAAAATTACTTTCACGCAAAGGTCAGAGTGATGATGTCAGCGGTACTTGGCGCCAATGGTCAAGTCATGTGTGTAATGTAGTTCAGTCTTGACCTTCAGGTTAAAAGCAAGACTCTACTCTGTTACCAAGGACGTCTAGGCAGGAAGAAATACATGTGGTCAAGTGGCTGTGTAGGATGAGTGGTAATGTCCTCAAAATATCTGCTTAGCAACCAATCACAAAGGAGGAGATGCAGATAAAGAGAAGCAGATGAGGATTTTGAAGCTTTGAGACAACTGAGGTGTGGATTGTGCAGAAGGGACTGCAACTCAACATCAGGAACATTCAGTGTATATGTTAATTTCAATACAGTTTTAGCATATATCCAAGTGCATCTGAGGTTGGAGAAAGCTGATATCTTGACTTATGTTTTCAAGTTCCCAGGCCATTAAAAAGTGTGCGTAAGAAAGAAAAACATGTTTTCTTAGGCAAATACACAGGTGCAATCTATAAGCCTATATCCGCGAAAGAACATATTTTCATCATGGAACAACACTTCACTCATCCCATGTTTCCTGGGGAATTTGCTCGGAGGCATTGCAGCCCGTCTGCGTCAGGAGGCCGAGGATTGAAGCAGACATGACCTGCCAAAAAGCTGTCAAAACACTGTGTTGTACAGTAATGACCTCTTTTGACAGAGGAAAAGCATTAAGTGTTAAGCAAGAGAGCCGCAGTGATAGTGTACAGCATGTTAGATTGATGTGGTGTTAAAAGAAAGGAATCAGAAGCAGAGTGGACACTGGAGTACTTGAAGGCAACCACAATAGGCCTATACAGTATGTCCATGATCTACTGTAAGATGGCTGCATAATGTGTAGCTTTTGGTCTAAGGGATTTCTTTATTGAAATGACAAGAACACAGTCATGCATTCATTTCAGCTCTCAATTTCCATATAATTGCACTAGCCACCTGCAGATCTGCTGCGGCTCGACATTTTCTCTCTGTGTGCGTGACTTGTGCGTGTGAAACGCCCTTCAGGAATGGGAGATGTTTCTTCTGTTAATCGTTGCACATACCTCCTCGCCAGTTAAAAATCTTTACCTCTTGACATACAAATTGCCCCGTTGTCTGAGAGGGTGTTAATTGCTGATGGCTACCAGTCAGAGGCAGCTTCTTTGGTGCCCGGCTTTTGCATTCCTACAGACGTTTGGCACGGTTACCCTTGACTTTATCACTCCTCGCGCTCACAAGGATGGCCGTAGGTGATCTGATTGATAGGGATGGGATGATGACATGCTTCCATCTCATCTTAACAAAGAGCGGATGTCAAAACAGTGGTGTACCAGACATGGCAGGCATAGTTTCTGTGTGTGTGTGTTTATGTCTATGTGTACGTGCAAAGGAAAGTCATTTGTGTGCATGCCATCTGCATCTGCTTATCTACAGCATGTTTACATTCATGTGTGTGTCTGTATCTATTTCCATCCATTATGTATGGTATGGTTTAGATGCCTCCTCCTCCCCATTTTCAGGACAACCTGGCCCATTGTGGATCCCTCCGTGACTCTCAGTGTGATGCCACACCTGGCCAGTTTTGTGTCCTTCTACGGCACTAGAAAGGGGAATGTGGGCTCCATGTGTGCTGAGAGGGCAAGAACTAGCAGAACACATGTCCCCTTCACTCTCCCCATGGGGTGACAGGGGCCGGCCTGTACACAAGCCAAGCAACCCGCTGGAAACTACCTGGCATAGGAAGGAGGTCACTCGATCTCAATCCCTATAGGATCAAGTGGAAGACCGGTGCAGCACAGGTCAGTTCAGTGGCTATTGTGTGTCGTGCTGAGATAGTGTAGTGGAGACCTACTGTCAGCCTTTGAATCTCAGGTTTGGATCAGGAGATTCACAGTTGCCTAGAGGCCTACCTGTACTATCACAACTACTTCCCCTTAAAGCAGGTAATGTGCACATCAAAGCGAAATCATGAGCTTCACTTTCTTTTCATGATCTCTCCTCTATCTCTGTATTCATTCATGCACAAATTTTGCTCCAGGTTAGATGTGTTGTGGGGTCAAGCTCAGTGGAATGTCACTCAAATAAAACCCTGAGCAAAGTTCATGTTCTTTCCTAGAATGAACATAAGCAACCAGAACATACAGTAGTATGTCTTCAGCCAAAGCACTCTCAAACAGTATGAGTTGCACACACATTCATTTTGTGGCCTAGTTTTAATACTCTCTTACACCTAAAACACCCACTTTCCTCTACATGACTTGCAAAAAACCTGCTTTAATTTCTTCAAATCGGCCTACGCATTGATTTACAATCATAACTGAATTGAATCTCAATGTGAATTCTGTATTGACATATTCTAAATCACGAGTAACCTCTCTCTGTGTCTCGGAAAGCAGCCAACGGAGCGCAGAGCTAAGCTAAGGTATGCTCCTGGTTTCCCAGCCCTCTGCTGCAGTCTGTGACGGCAGCTCAGCTGTCAGGACCGTAATTTAGCCTCCATGGTCTGTTTCCTGTGTCCTGCAGTAAAAGCTGAGGGGAGAGAGGCAGTGTGTGCATCCACTGGGTCAGTGCTGCGAGTGCTGTTTGAAGTTTTGACAGTTTATGAAATGCAGCGTATACCTGCTGACCCCCTTGGTCTGCTCTGCAGATGACTGGCTATATAGATTGCGCGCGCGCACACACACACACACACACACAGTGGTATGGGAGATGCAACAAAATAACTTCCTCAAATCTTCCCTCCAGTTCAGTGCATGATGACAATAAATGCTGGCGCTGATAAAAAGCCGATGGCACAAGATTCCTGTCTTCCACTGGGTCCATATCTTTTATTTGAGAACAAATGCAAGAAATATGCTGCATGTTTGCATAGTAATTGCTTATTTAATACAGGTCTAATTAATGGATGACATTGCTTACAATGTCACACATATTTTTACATATATTTTTAAACAAGCCTTCACATCTTTTACATGATTTTATTTATCTTCTTTTTTTGTTTTATTTTATTTTTATCTATGTTATTTCACATTGTCTCCTTGCTGCCACTGTCTAAGCACTTGGTAACCATGTTAATAAAAGTGCTAAAAAAAACATAAAGTTATTATTATTATTATTTGTTGCATACATGGTGCAGGAGAAGCACCATGGTTTGGAGGGCACTGACGGGTCACACACACCAACAAACAACGGCCAGCTGAGCACTTTCATCCTTGAGAGAGTGGTTTAATTAGTGGGACCTCCCCTCTCATACACACACACACACACACACACTCTCACTATACCATGCTCATTTGATCTCTGTGAGGCCCTCTACATCCATGTGATGTAATCTCCCCCTCTGTGATGCTGGAAAGTGTCAGGCCGGGTCGCCGCCCCCGAGATGACCTCATTTCAGAGATGATGTCATGGGAGATGCACTCCTCTGAATTGCCCTTCATTTCCTCAATTGCCCTATACCAATTTCCATTTCCATCTTTCCCCTCTCTTTCTCTCTCTCCTGTTGTTCCTCTATCCAGTGGCCTCTTCTCTTCCCCTCCTTCCTCTTCATCCCTGACTTCTCTCTTCCCCTGTCCTCGCCTCCCTCCTCTTATTTCCACTCCATTCACCTTTCTCTCTCCCGCTCCAAGCCCCAAACCTCTTCCTCTTCCAACGAAGGTATGCAAGGTTATCACTTTAGTCGGCAACTCCTCCTCTTCTCTCTCTCTCTCTCTCTCTCTCTCTCTATCTCTCTCTCTCTCTCTCTCTCTCTCACACTCTCTCTCTCTCGCCTCACTGGCTTGATGAAACCATCATTCACACATTCCCCACGTCTTTCTTCCCCCCTCTTTCTGTTTCCTCCCTGGTTTCTCTCACCTCTTCCACTTTCTGTTCCAGGAGGCTTTTTTTTTTTTTTTTTTTTGAAGACTTCGCTTTAATTCATGTTTCCAGTATCTCCCTCCTCTCCTCGGTTCTCCCACTTCCTCCTCCATCACTCTTTTCAACCATTTCCCTTTCACCATAACTCCTCCTTCTTCTTCTTTCACCGGTCTCTCTTGCCAGTGAATTTCTAATATGCAAAAAATTAATCTCAGCATACATTTTTACAACATATATGTTATGTATTATTAACATATATGAAAATCATGTGTATAAAAAATATTGGTAATACTTTACATTAGTGGTAGGCTACATAAATATACATTAATTAATGCATTAATGAATGCATAATTCAATTCATGCATAATTCACCATGAATTAGTGCATGGATTAATGTATGAACTATCAGGAATTGATGAATTACTATTTGTTAATGTAAGTTAACTAATGCTTACTTAATAGTGGCATTAATTAACACTATAATTAATAGTGAATTAATGTACTGAAATACTGTTAGTTTATACATTAATCCATGAACTAATTCATGGAAAATCATACATTAATTCATGGTAAATTATGCATTCATTAATGCATTAATGAATGTATATTTATGTACCCCTGATGTAAAGTATTACTAAATCTTGTATGCTGTTTCTTCACATAGAGGAAAAGTACATTACTAACATAGCACAGAAATACACATGACATGGGATATATTTAAATGTATAGATATATATTTTTGTATAAGGGATGTCAGCATTTCCTTATTCTTCTTTTTCCTTTCTGCAGTTTTTCTTCCCTCCCACTCATGAGCATCAGTTGGGTAAGTCCAAATTTGATCTAGTAGTTTTTAGCATAATGATAGTGGGCATTGCAAAATGTGCCAGAAATGTATTTGGAAGCTGGTTTCTGTGCACCTACATCTAATAATTCATCACATTGACCAAATAATATCTTCTCAGTCATTGTTCCGTCAGAAATTGAGTTGATATAAGTGGATTAGGATGGTTTTGGTGGCAAATGAAATTAGACACTGTGTACTTAAGGGTTTCGCGATTCCCCCCCTCACCTCTCCCTCTCCTGCTCCAGCAGGTTGGTGAAGTCGTCGCTCTTGTTCATGTAGTCGGCGTGTTTGTGTTTCTCGGTGTCCAGCTCCTGCACGGTGCGGCGGTGGCACTTCTCTGCCAGCAGCAACTGACCCAGCATCCGCCGGTACGTCTCCTTGTGCTTCTCCTGCACACGCTCCAGCTGAGGGAGGCAGACACACACACACACACACATGCAAGGACACATATACACACACATACGCACGGACATACACATGTGCAAAAAAAAAAGAACAAAATATCATCAGTATCTTGCTGTACACTGTCCCATCACCCACTAAGTTTGCTTCCTATGTAAACAGGGAAAGTACTCCCTAGTTCAAAACAGTATTATTTTTGCATCATATTTTGTGTAAATTTTCTCTACACGTCTCTATACAAAACTGCCAGATATAGCTGCATATAATTTAAGATTATTTATCATTTAGCTTTAGAGGTGCTAAATTCTCTCAAGTTGCCTTTTGAGATAATTCTAGTCACTACTATAACTCAACATAGTGTATGCTAAAGAGTTAGCATGGAGCACTGGAGCGAATGATCTGCCAGGGACACATGGATGATTTTAGTGTCTATAGTCTCATCACTTAGCAGGAAACATGCCAATCGCCCAAATATTTGCTGTATTCTTTTAAATTATATCATAAAGTACCCATGCAAGTTACTGATTTCAAAGTGTCTTTTTAGAGAAAGATTTTTTTATGTCTCATTCCGGCTTGTTTGACTAAAGAGTAACTTCTCTTTTGCAGCAACAGCATGGGGGACATTAACACTGTGATAGCACTATCACAGTGTTAAACTGTTGGCCACTGAGTAACTCTACTGGAGCCGTTTGGAGGATATCTGGCACAAGGAGAGGACAGTAGTGCCTATGAGGAAACCAGCATTAGCAATTCTTAAATCATCAATTTCACTCCTAACCCAAGCTTCCTTACTACTGACAAGTTTCTTTAGGTTTCACATTTGCATTTTTACACTTTTAAACTTCTCAAACTGCATTCAAAGTGAGAATCAAGACATGCATTAAAGTTTTTGATATTACAAGAAAGTCCAATATAAGTGCTTTTGTGATTTTACTTGTATTGAATGCTTACTTGGCCTTTTATGAGTTTAGAGGGTTTCGTGACTCTGGACTCCAGGAAACCCATTCAAAACTTTGTATATAATTAAAAAATATGCATGGGCACCGGCAAAAAAAAACAAAACCTTCTCTTAAGACCTGACAATTGGACTTTTTGGAGATACAAGTTTCCCATCTGACAGCAGCTACATACACATTCCTGCGACGGACAGTTGAGGACTGACCTCGACCATGGGCTTGTGGTAGATGTTGTGGTCGTGCGGCTTGGTGCCCGCGATGAGGCCGTCCCTCTGCAGGGCCTGCAGGGCCGGGCCGGGAGCTGCGGAGCCGTAGCGTGACTCCAGGACCTCTGGGCGAGTCTGTTTGGACTTCAGTATGTGGATGACATCTTCTCTAGCCTGAAAACACACGTACACAAATGGTATAGCATATTATGGACTGATAAGGAGCCTGTGTTTTTCAGCACACTTTCCTCAAATGCCTTCAGATACAACGCAACCCCTCTTCTTCGAGCGTTTATCCATCGACCCCTGGGCTGCTTGATTCACTGATCTTTTATATAATCCGATTCTAGACTCCAGAGCCGCACTCCAGCACAGTCACTTGCTCAACACCAGCCATATGTTTGCCTGTTTTCTCTGGCGTGTTTTACTGCCATTTCCAACCACAAGATAGAGCTATCGTGCAAAGAAATTACAGGCCGACTCCATCCAAAGCAAGCATGAGGCAGTTTCCATTCAAACAGACTCTGTATTTATCCACGATTCATTTCACTGGGCATGTTTTCTTTCCCTCGATATTGCACTTGCTCATTAAGTTTGGAGTTGGTTGAAGGTCAAAGAGCTATATGCCAAGCAGAGTTGCCTGTAGATGCTGATCTGGGGTCAGTTCTGCAGTCATCCCAGTTGGGGTTAGGAAGGGAATAGGGGAGTTGAACTGTGGTCAGCGGTGAAGTGCAGTTTAGGTTTAAACTCCAGTCAAATATATACTGTTGTATCCATGCATATGTATTTCATTCACACTTTTGTTTGTTTGAGCTTGTCCTCAGCTTTTTGATATGTAAGAATCATTGTTTACTGTACAAATGTGACTTATTAATATTTCCGCTTGTCTTTCATGCTGTGGCCCATGACAAAATGCTCCTAATTTTTTATTTTATCCGTAGCAGATAGTAAGCTTTCTTAAGTTCTGTTTCATTGCACTGAGATGTGTGTTCAGGCAGGGTGCAGGGTGTAAGACGTAAGGGAGATTCATGCTGACCGACCCACCTGAACCTCTCCCTCCATGATCCCCAGCAGCTTCAGCAGATCCTCTTTGGACATGTCCATGATGCCCAGTCTCTGCTCTCCGGCCTCCGCGGGATCCACCGGTGACTTCTCTTTGTCGGAGATCACCTCCACCTCCACCTTCTCCTCGCCCTCCTTCTGCTGAACTTTGACCTTTAGGCTCTTTATGGGGTGACCCACTTCCTGCTCTTGGTTGATGTCAGGGTCGCCCTGGGGAACCCCGAGCACCCCGTTGGCCGGGCTCTCCACCCCGCTGCTTTTGGACCTCATCGTCTACCTGGACACAAGACAAAAGAAACAGGAAACTTTTACTAAAAAAACAACATTATTTTAAAGGTAAACTCCAGATACTTCGCATTGTGTGAAAAACTAGTGAGGTGCTGCTCCAATAAAGGAGAAAATAGCAATTTTGCCACTTGGATCAGTGTTGAATGAATGAGTGCATGTCATCAAAACTTTTCTTTTTTTTTTTAGCTTTGGCACGATTTGTCCTCTCATGGCACTTTCCCATGGTGTGCTTTTCATGTCATTCTCATTTTATTATTGCATTTCATTTTCATTTGAAAAGGTGTTTCAAGTTTTGCTCAGAGAGAGAGAGAGAGAGAGAGAGAGAGAGAGAGAGAGAGAGAGAGAGAGAGAGAGAGACAGGAGCAAGCAAACGGACAGAAAGAGAAAGAACTAGAATAAAAATAAACAATATGGAGACTGTGGAGTGACAATTTACAGTGAGTTTTATGACTTTGGCATTGAACACCAGTCGTCATATCACAACTCCCCATTCACCGCCTTGCTGACCCACTTTTATCCAATAACAAACACACACACACACACACACAGAGAATTAGAATTAGAACTACATGAGGAAGTGGAGATCATTAGCACATGGTGTAAGGTTAGCTGTAAGAAAGCTCAAAAATCTACAGCGTTCTTCATCTGTCACGTTCCTAATCTGGGCTAAATATCCATGATGCATAATCACCCAGCACTGTGTGTGTGTGTGTGTGTGTGTGTGTGTGTGGTGTGTGGGGGTGTGTGCATTCCTGACACGTCCTGTTCTCTCACAAGGGTTGCGTATCTCATGCTGAGCGTTGACGGTTTGGAAGCGCTCCGGCACATTTGCGGCACCCCTGGGTGCTTTACCCTCTTCTGCTGACATGAAAAGTCTGAGTCAAACCTATTATCCAGACCCTGGAAATAAATCCATAGATGACGCACTGTAAATTCAATCTCGCTACATTAACAATGTTTGACAACACATGTCATCTTGATGTAGCCTATAGTTGCATTACAGCCTATTACTTTAACTTATTACTTGTTCAGGGAGAATAATACTAAGGAGTTATAGTGCATATATGTAAAGTACTGTTAAGTTGTACTGCAAACAAGCAGTGTAGGTCATCAGGGTGGAACTGTGTGCATGTGTGTGTGTGTGTGTCCGCCTCTCCTCGTGGGTGTGTGTTAGCGCGTATATGTATATGTGTGTGCATGCATGTGTGTGTGTGTTTACGCTCCCTTTAGTGCATAATGCTCTAACAACAGCCTTGGGACGCTGAGCAAGGGTTCTCTTTGTGATCGCTTTCAGATATGACATCAACAGGACTTTTTAATTACAAACAGATAACGCCCCCCCCCCCCCCCCCCCCCCGGCCCCCAAAATCCCCTCCGCTCCCTAGCACCCCGGTGATGTCATAGCACCCTGACCTTCGATTTGCGCGCCGAGACATCCTGAACGAGCCAAGCGATGTCATGCATTCCATACAAATCACATATGCATAATGTGTGTATACGCTGTATGCACCCGCACAGGCAAAATATGTGCATATGTATACTGTATGCACATGGATATGAACACACACACACACACACACACACACAGAAACTACATCCTCAGACATAATAATCCTTTAAAGCAGTGCAGTCTGGGAGGTGGAACAGTGGGGCTGGGAACATCAATAACCATTTGAATCATTGTAACCGGATTAAAACAAGATGTTCAATAGGAACTAGCTGTCATACAAGGGGAACTGGACTCTCTATATGCGATGTAAAGGGGTTTGGCAGCCAGTCCATCCAAGGTCTCAGTTCACCTCGGAGGAAAAATGTTTATCTTCTTCTGCAGTAGTGGTCGGCGGAGCGCGGACCCCGATGACTTCTAATGACGCCTGAAACCGATCTCTTTGAATCCCGCCGGTTTCCAGGAAAAAGGCCCGAGCACATGAAAGGGAAAGGGTTGAGAAAGATAGCACCGGCCGAATCTCTCCATTGCAATAGAAAAGAAAGAAAAAAAAATCTTTAGAATCAACACACCGAGTACATTCCTTATCTTAGCGCTGGAAGTTCAATGAGTTTACTTTGGCTCCGAGGTGAGGTGGTTCCTGACTGGAGATCGACTTCAATGCCCTCGTTCCTGTCCGTAACTGTTAGCGTCAAATGCGGGCTCCCTACCATTGAGCCAAATGTAGCATCACAGAAGCCTATACAAGTGTTACAGTGATCCTACCGCCATTCAACCGGTGCCAGAGGGTTTGAATGACATAAATGCCCAGGGGTGGAGGGCATTAAACGGGGTATAACTGGGACACGGGGGGGATGAAACACGTGCGGTACTGTACTTCACTCAGGCAGAGTGGTGAAGTACCAGAGATGGTTGACACTGAGTTAGGCACCCAACAGTTTATTTATAAGATGCCATCCAACTCCAACTCAGCTATCCGCTTGCCTCATTTTCTGCTGTCGCTCCCGTTCAGCAGAGCGCGCAACAAAGTGTCTAAGTGTTAGTAGTTATAGTTGAGGGCTGCAGGACTAATTATATGAGAAATCTAAGCATCTCAATGAAACGCAAGGGTTAAAAGAAATGCCTTGTTGCAAAAACTGACGGCCCTAATGTGTTTACGCGAAAGGTCGCTGGCGGAGCGAAGAGGTCAGAAAGGATTCACACACAAATCCCGCTGACCGCATCCTGAAAGCACTTTGTGTCCTCCAAACTGCCCCGAAACAAACACATGAATTTCCCCCCATGAAGATAAGCCTCTTAATCAAGTTGATACATATCTCCGTGACCTAAACAATTTAGTTGTTCACATCATCACCTTCCACTTTGCCCAGAATAAACACTGTTCTCCTGATGTCGGGCCTCTCTTGGCTATAGCTCAAACTTCAAGGCAGCTATTAGTTTACCTCAGGCACAGATTAATTAAAAGACTTTGTGTTCCAACATTACATTACTGTGTAATGTAACCTACAGGGACATATTGCACATTTTGAGAACTCAACCATGCAAGTTTCCCAGGTTACAGATAGACGACTGGACGCATTTCAAGCACAGTTATTCACGATAATAATCTATCGCTCTGATTTCACTGGCCCCGATGATGACAAGACCTCCTCGTGTTCCTGAACTTTCTCCAAAATTCCGCCTCTCCGTCGAATTCCAACACGGTGTCTCACATGTTCGATCCACCTTGACTGCATGGCCACTTTAATCGTGATTGTAGCGAATCCTCCAGAGGACCAAATGGGGATTCCGAAGCCACGTGGCCCGCATTCCAGTCTGGCACGCGACATTCCCAGTTGCCTTCATGGAAAATAAAGCGGAGCTGGCAGACAATGAGCCTAACTCTAAGGTCCGTGCCAACCGCCAGAATGCCCACACACATTCATGGCATCCGAACCATCTGCAGAATGTTACCAATTGCCCAGCGTCCGATACACCCTTCGAATATGAAAGAGGGGCCTAATGCCCGAGGAGGCCCCGGTCAAGGCCTGAGCCTAAATTTAAAGTGGGACCCCAAATCTAACCCCACAGCTTTGGGCAAGGCCGGTCCCTGGCCACCAAGTCCAGCTGTCACACTGGGGTATTTATAGGCCCCAAAACACATGCCTCCATTCCAAAGGGAGAAAAAAGGGGGCCATAAAATTTCATCAGTGGTCAGCAAGTCAGGGGATACTTCTTAAATTTGGTCTGAAATTCCATTCGCTCAAGGTGAGGCAAAGCATCTCATAGACGAGAAAACAATGCTGGACAGGACTTCATGTTATCAGTGAGGGAAGGACTACTTTGCTTCTCTGTCCCAGACAAACCACAAGTAGCTCAAGTAGTCCTTGTGATACTAGACTTCTTGTTGTTTGCAATTTACACTGGGACAGAGGGTGGGCTAGGGTTAACTGATGTATAAAGTCTCAATGTGTGCATGTGTGGACACTTGACTTGCAGAGCTGTAAACTGTAAACATGACAAGGTCTGGGATAGACGATAGGTAGTAACACATATGTCATGTTATTTCTGTTAGCGTATAAAAGATTTTCACCCTCTGTTTATGAATCTCCTGCAAATACCAGACTACACTACTGCTGAACAGTCCTAGAGTCTGCTTGTCTGTGATGTTAACTTCGAGAGAGAGAGAAAGGAGTGGGGGGTGACAAAGATCTGGCACGGAGCCAAACACATTTGCCAGAGATGAGAGATGAGGGCAGTAGTTGCAAATAATGCAACAGCCCCTTCGACGCGTTGGGAAAAATGAATGGTTTGATTGGGGGAGTTTGATGTATCCACGCCGCGAGTCCAACGTGACTAAATAAGGAGTGGGAAATGCTCCTTCGCACGCAAGAGTTTGGCAACTCGTTACGCCAGAGGACACTGATAAAATGCAGCAAGCTTGAGGAGCTCTTCCATCCTGACAAGAAAAACACAACATCTCGCCAAGATATGAGAATTTCAATCAAAACTGCAGCTATGGATGAGATTGTGGAACCAAAAGTCAATCCGTCTGATATTGAAGGTTTTGTGAGCACCTATTTCCCGTGCAAGGGTTCAGTGCAAATCGGTCTGTCTCCGCTTTCTGATGGACGGTGCATTCCGGCCCAGACAACCACTGACCTTTGGGGGTCAGATATTACATAACAGGCATGTTCTAGGAAAATAAAGATAAGCAGACGAGGATGACAAGCTTTCTCTGTTCAGATGGCTACACCAACTAAGACATATACACAGTTTCCTTCAGCATGCTACTTTGCAGGACTGGTCCAGTATCACTAAACTACACTGTAAATCTCAGACAAAATCATTGTTCCACTGTCAAAAACCCTCCATGCTCCACAACCATTTTCGATACTGTACAAACTCAAGCTTTTACAGTTTGACCTTAGTGTAACGATGGCTTCTATTAATATCTAATAGCGACAATAACTCTAGCGTTGGCGTGCCATGCTGGGGCAAAATGTCAGTAAAGGTAGTGGGTTTCATGTCGTAGTATCCTCCTCATGTCACATTAACATGATCCCCTCATTGGAGCCTGCAGTAGCTTCAGCAGTTAAGGTTTCGCTAATGAGCAAACTAAGGGGAACTTAGGTATTGGTCAACATATCATTGCCCGTATTAATGACTTACAGCAAATAAGGGCAAATAAACTAGATCTTTGCTTCATAGGCAGCTCAGTGTAGGTAGTTCCTCGGTCATTTATGAATGATGACATATTTATGATAGATGTGGCTGGTGACTGTTAATAAACAGCTTTACATTTAGTTAGATATTCACTTCAAGTGTTTTATGAATCTATATATTCCATGTGTAAATCCACAACGGCAATCGTAAATTTTTACAAGTCTCCTATTTGGGTCATACAGTACGAACCTCACATTGGTTTGACGTTGCCCATGTGTGTAATGCATATTGTGTTCAGTCACACAACATGGCGAGCAGAATGTTGCTGAGCGACATACCGTCACCAAGCATATGGATGGGTGCAGCTGGAGTATCAACCACTCATCAGCCCATAAAATAGCAAGGCCTTGTAAGAATACATGACTCACTTCTATCTTTCATTAAGGGAATTATATTCATAATGGGAAACATGAACACATCCATTACTCCTCGGAGCTGAACATACTCGGCGGCGGCCTCAAAACGGGGCGCAATTCCCATAGCAACAGCATTCATTCTATCTATTGAGAGAGCGGGGCGGGGCGTCCGTAAACTGAAACTGACTTATCAAGCGACGAATTCCTCGGGATGCATGACGTGACTGGATATCATCTTTACGCCGTGGAGATCAAGAAAGAGATCAAGTGCAGTGCTGTGCTATGAATAGGGACAGCAAGACGACATATGGATGAAGAGGACTCAAATACGGCGCTGGGTCGTAAGGTCGGCCATTTGTCTGCAGTCTCACGTTCAAATGCCTCTTAGATCAGTCAGGAATTCCACAGATTCAAATTCCTGTCCCGGTTGGCGATCCTATATTCTCTCTCAGGAAGAACTTCAGCAATTCCTCTGCCATTGGGGGTCTCTGCATAGTGCATTGAAGAGATGTTGGACTTTTTGGTATGGCTATGTTACCTCCAGGAGTTAAGGTTTTTCCAGTGAAATGCATTGTTAAGATCGGAAAGCCTTTTCAGTACCTCAGCATCTTCATGGCACATTGCTGCCCTGGAACACCTATCATGCAGGCTGCTGCAGCTGTAACCTCACATACTGAGGAATGCATTGCATTATTATGTAATACTCAACCTGCAATGCTGAATTCTTCACCACCACCACCACCACCACCACCGTCTTTTTTTTGGTGGGTGAGCATGTGTATTGTTTCATTGTGTCCAGCCTGCATGTGTTATGTTTACGGTCTGTTTTGTTTGCTGTGTGGCTACTATTTTGTGCAGAAGACAATAGAAACAACTAATCATAAAAACAATGAAATGCATTGTTGCATGTGAAACCAAAAATACAGTGGGGAATATAATGGCAGGCAATGGAAGAACTCCGTCTCTGTTAAACTACAGTGTGGTGGCTGGTCTTCAACACTGAATGACAACCAACCAGAAGAACCAGTCATCCTGATCTCAGTGCTTCAGTAAATATACAATAGCTCTTCCCTGCAAGTCAATGACATCACTGGACAGATGGAAATCTTTGGCCGGCTGTCATCGCACTCCTGTCCACGAGAACAGTCATGATGATGTCACTTCCCCCTGAGAGCCGGGAAGGTGGGAAGGAAGGAAGGAATGGAGGGAAAGAGGGAGGGAATGTGGTTGAGATCACCGAATCTCTCCCTTCTGAGGAATTCAGAGTGTCTCTCGCAGCAAACAAGTAGATCTCCTTCTGCTCAGAAAGGTGCAACGCATGATTAAATGTGATGCTGCCTGAGAGAGAGAGAGAGAGAGAGAGAGAGAGAGAGAGAGAGAGAGAGAAGATGGAAGGTGCAAAGGTCTATTGGCACGGGGCCAGATACATAAAAGGAAATCACTTGTTAGCCTATTATACACTGAAACATTCGCACCATTCCAAATATTCTAACTGAACATCATGCGTAAACACAGAACCTCCCCAGTCATAACAATATAATGTGACGGGAGCCAATCTGATGTTTCACTTAAAGAATACAGCAGAAGTTCAGTCATGTGATGCAGGTCTACTGTTTACAGTGTGCGGTGCCACCTTGCACGCTAGATATCAAATGGTCGAGAGATCTTGGGTTGCTATGGAGTTTTAGGGCTTATTTTTAAACCGAGGGAACATGAGTTATAAGTGCCACTATTCTGCGAAATATCCAAATGCGTCTAAGCTGCATTTTTGGCATTCATGACCAGAGGCCCTTATACGACTGGAGCTGTGCATGTGTCAGTGACAGCTGTTGTTGAGGCCCACCAGGCCTATAGGAGAGACACTGACCACTGGCAGCAGCACGTGACCGGCTCCACCTCCTACTATTCGCTGGCCAGGCAGTCCCGATCTCTTCTGCAGAGACCAGGCCAAGGCAGCAGCATCGATGGCAAAGACACAAGTTGTAGACAAACAACATAGAACAATGTGCAAGAGCAGGAATACAATACAATCACATCGAAGAGTAGAGTTTAATCCAGGGAGACGCCCACGCCCTGCATTGCAAGAACCAATGCACACACGCAAATGTCGACAAACAGCCCACGTATACACACACACACACACACACACACAAGCACACATGGCCGTACATGTGGAGATGGTGAGGAGGAGTGAGGTCATTGAGTTGATAAGGTGCAGGAGTCCCTAAGTCTGTGTGCTCCTCATAAAGAATGATGAAGGCGGTGCGCTTGAGACATCCAAGGTACAAGTTCTCCTCATGCAACTCTCACTGCATCAAAATAATATCTCCATTCTCCTTCTTCAAATCAGTTTGTCTTTTCTTGTTTTTTTTGTGGCAACTTTGTTTCTATCCAATCCTTTAGCGACAGTCAATTTTCAAAAACATGCGCGCAGCACAGGCGGCTCACGCTGAAACACAGCATGACATCTCACCCTGTGCGAGCGATTTGACAAGTACCAGATAACCATTCACACTGTGCCGCGCTGTCAGTTGAACAGTGGGACTGCTAAACATCGCAGCGAAGCGCTATAGCTATCTCTCCCCGCCATCTCATTCCAGTGCTGGGAGCTAACGCTGCATCTCACTGCTCAGCTATGTCCCTATCACTCTCCCCCATCAGAAATAACTAAGTGATGTAGGGCTAAAATAATGCCATGAGGTAAGCCGGTGACACGTTTGGTAGAGCTCGGCTCCACAACAATGCCGCTTTAGCAAACCTCCACGCTTCGTTTGCGTGAGTCACTTGGGTTTCTGTTTAAACGGGGCCTTCATTATTGATTTAAGACTGACTCATTGGCAAGTGGGGACTGATAACGGCCCGACTGATGTTCACAAAGAGATGCTATAACCGATTTATCTCTTTCAAGTGGCTACGCGAATGGATGAGCTCCAACGACCTTGCGGGCCAAGTGCTGCGGTCGGAGAGGATCCGCTTATCCAGAAGCTGGAACGAGTGCAAAAAATGTTAATGAGCGATATCTCTCCGCCATTTCTCTTTGTCTCGTGTCAACGGTGATATCATTAAGTGCACAGAGGCCACATCAGCTAGAGAGGGAGGGTGGGAGAGAGAGAGAGAGAGAGAGAGAGAGAGAGAGAGAGAGAGAGAGAGGGCGAGGTCGCACTTAGCTGTTCCACATTAGCCCCTGGACACAGACAGATAGGTGGACCCGACATATGGGATCTTTGACAGTAACTTAAGTTGCGCCTGTACTGGAGTCTGCTCGCTGAAAGTGAGATATATTTCAGGCTTTCTTTTTGGCTCGGCTCGGCGAGGTGATGTACGCCTTGACAAATGGACAAGCGGCTAGCAGGAACCATGTGTCTCCTCCAATAGGCTGATGACGTCTTGCCGATAAAATGGAATCCTTTCTGGCATCATTACAGTTCATAAATATCCAGGATCAAAGATGTCATCCGGCGGCAGGCTGAGACCTCCTGAAGCCTGTTAATTTTTAGCGCTGGTGCGTGTATGTGTGTGTGTGTGTGTGTGTGTGTGTGTGTGTGTGTGTGTGTTTGTGTGTGTGTGCATAAGCGCCAGGGTGGGTGCAACAGAACAGAGGCCATGACAGTTATGAGCCTTGGAATTGGCGGCTGTGGGAGAAGTTGAGGGCAAAGGTTGCGTATGTGTGTGAGTGTGTTTTTGCATATATGAGTGCATACTTCATTCCCATGCATGAACTGCCAAATTAGCTGGATTACTTACTCTATCTCCAACAGTCTCAACATCTCAATAGAGCATCATTTGTCTGGCTTTTACGCCCATCATGCCCTGTTTGCTGGTGAACTAGTGGGCTCCCCGTCCCACGTGCAAAACACAAGAGAAACCCTCTCACACTGAACAGCCCGACACACACAGTGACAGCAATATAACATGTAATCCACTGGAAATGTTTGATTCATGACTTGTTCCTTCCTGTATGTGTTGTCCCAGTGCCAGAGCCGTCTAGCCCTTAACTACAGCACGAGTATTCACTTGTCTTCTCATTAATGCAAAACGTAAAAAAATACATACAATTTGAATGCATTAAAAGCATGCGGAATAAATTACATGCTCCAGGGAAGAGTCGCTTCATTCATACGGTGCAAAACAGTCGACCGCAGCCGACTTGAGGCAAAGTGGTCGGATTGCATTCTTTCAAACAGTCTGCCCTTTATTGGCCTTATAAAGTGATGACAAAGTTCAGCAACGGCTCCTGTACCGTCTTTCTAGATATTTCAATTTGACAAGAGTAAAGCAGAACAGCTGATAAGCCCCGCTTTGCCAGAAGCACATGGTTTCCCACACAGGAATGCTGTCATTATGAGAACCTTAGAGGAAGCTGACTTACCTGTTGTTGTATGGTCCCCAGGTTTAGGCAATAGTAGTCAAACCAAGGGTAATCCTAGAGAAAAGGCACTCAAAGCAGTAAAGTATCCACTAATGTCCTCTCCTGTGTGGTCCACTTGTGGTGTCTGCTTGTGCTGGCTACTGAATGCTGCTAAGTGCCATCACTGGAGACAAGCTCAGCCCTCTCTCTCTCTCTCCCTCTCTCTCTCTCTCCCTCTCTCCTAGTCTCTCTTCCTCTCAGGACTTCAGGTCAGCAATAAAAGAGGGCTGTAACTTCACTCTCTCTCTCTCTCTCTCTGTCTCTCTTCCCTTCCCTCCCTCTCTCACTAACCAACAACCTATCCAGCTCTGCTCTCTCTCTCTCTCTCTCTCACTCCCTTCCCTCCTTGCCAAAGCAACACCTCTCTTCCTTTCTCTCTCTCTCTCTCTCCCTGTATCTTTTCGAGAAGTCAGTTGAAGAGTGTGTGAGACTGAGAAGAAAAGGGAGGAGGAGTGGGGGGGGAAGCAAGGGAGAAAAAAGGCTTTGGCGGAGGAGGTAGGCAGGCGCTATTCTGTTCCCTCTCGGTGGTTGAAAAGGGCCGTTGCTCGGTGAGGAGAAAGGCAGAGGTGCGGTGTGATGTCCTTTGTCACGGGGCCAGATCTTTTCACTCTGCCAGCTCCTCCATTGTCCCGCTCTGCTCTTTGACTAGAGTCACCGAGGCTAAAAGCACGGCTCTATATTTAACTCTCCCGCTCTTGCCAGCACGGGCGCTGCTAGCAGCTGAGGCTAGCTGAACGCTAGATGTTTTGGCTGGCCGGCGAGAGCGCTCCGAGTCTCCCCGCTGACCCTCCGTGACAGCTGAGCCGCGCAGTGCCATTCTCTCATGCTGGGAAAGTCCGGTGACAGCAGCCACCCAAGCCCTAACGGTGGTCCAAGGAACCACCAATTGCTGAGTTAGGAGGGCCGGACGCTGCCAAACTCTCCAGGACTTTGGCAGCTAGGACGGCCTTTCTGGCCCCGCTCGCAGAAAACAACCTAAATTAGGCCAGCGAGCTAAATCTGAGGTACAGTAATTGTGCTCGGCATCAATGGGAATAGTTCGCTTTGCTGCCAAGGCATTGTTGGGTTAAATGTGTGAAGAGGAGGGGTGTGGAGGAGGGTAAACACACCTAAACTCAGTTTAACCTACCTTGTTATTTGTGGAATAGAGTTTACTCATCTTTTAAGGCCGACATAAGTGTTCATGACATAAATTCATAGCATACACCAAGTAAATAAGTTGTATCAAACTGAAGCTTTAAAGGGAAAAAATATATAGTTGACTTTTGTTTATATTGGTGGTTGTTTTCCTTATGATAACCACCGACTGGATGTCATAGTTCACCCTCTCTGTATTTACCTCTGTGTTTGTGGTATTTGAGCCTGAGCATAGTTATATATGAGCATAAATGAAGGATGAGAAGTCATATGAATGCACTTAAAGACTGTAGCTGGATTGAGTAATAGTCTTGTCTGACCAGAAATGGCGGCTGAACTTAACGATAACCTTATCTCCAAGCGGAAACCAAAGCAAACAAAAGACACGGCAGTAAAACAACAGATAGAGTCACTGAGGAATTATGTCAGACGCACTCGGGACGCATTTCCATTCTCTGCCTCTTCGGGAGCTTTGCTGCGTTGCGATCTGACCCAAGAGCAGTTCTGTTCACACGTAGCCGTCGCCGGATTATGTGGGTGTGGTGCTGCTGATGTAATGTTTTGTGCAATGAAGTGAAAACACTTGTTGGGCAGACAACACATAGAAATGCATGGACAGACGGACACAGAAACACAAGCGCGCTCTCTTACTCTTAACTCCTTACATTCCTCCACTCTGAGTCCGTGTGTTTTCCCAAGGGCCTGGAAAAACAAGGTAACCTATGGGTCAAGCGGCTCCGCAGAGGCCTCGAGGACACATTACCTTTTTGTTGTCCTGCGTGTGCCACTCACAGTGAATCAGGGCCAAAAGAAAACCCCCCAAAACAAAGCACATTTGTTTGACAGACGCCTTCCTCCCCGCACATGAAGTCATCGCCCTACATGTGGTATCGAAGAGGAAGATCTGTCCAAACTGAGGTCATGAGAAGTGTATTTTGATTGAATGTCATAATCCCCACACCCAGGATGAAGTCATGTGGCGGGATCCGGCGAGGAAGAGGTTTGTTATGATTTCACTCACTGTATATATAATGCCCACAGGACGGTGGTCTTGTCTGGGCCCATCGGGGCTGCGGTTCTCTTTTGAATCACAGTAGAAATGTGGCTTGCTTGAAGTAGCTGCCGTTCCCACACTCGCATGATGATGCGATCAGTATGAATAGAGATCGCGTGAAATGAATACAAGATGGGTGATAAAACGTCGCTGTGAGAACTGGACGTAATGGCTTTATCAGAGGAAAATTAAAAAAGAGAAAAAAATATGACTTTATGATGTTATTTGCCAGGCGTGTCAGGCGTAACTCACATCACCTTTGTCCTTGGATCGCCTCGGTGACTGGAAAACGCTGTGAGGGTTTGGGCACAGACGCACACACACACACACACACACACACACGTTCGTACAGTCCTTACACAGGTCTTTCTCTCAACACCACCTTTTGACAAAGTAACGCCGAGACTCAACACCGGCGTCCCGTCCAGCAGTCCCGTCTGTCGTCAAAACACTGGTGTCACCGTTAGCAACCCTGTGCTCTCTTCCACTTCTCCCGCGCAGACATCACCTCAGCTCTCTGGGGGCGTTGCGAGCTCCGGGCGCGCTGACAGATGCTAATGAGCTGTCCTCGGGCCGGGCCAAGCGCAGTGAGATTAGGCCGGGCCGGGACAATAGGCAGTGTGTTGTTCCTGGACCGGCGCCACCGAGGGGCTAAAGAGGTTTTTTAGCAAAAGGGACGAGGGCCAAAGAAAAGTGATGACTTGGAAGTTATGGGATGTGTGTTTTGGTGTGACTGGGCATAGGTAGGTCGGTTCGCTCATGGGAGGCCACCTGTGTAGTCAAATGTTTCAGCATTGCTGCCACCAAGTGGCAAACACTGGTGGCCTATCCACATCTAAGTTTTACCAACCCAAGTCCCTGCATCTAATATCATTTGCCACCAAAACTTCCTTATATTGGTCACTTTTCTGGGCACAAGTGGAGCAGTGACTGATGACTGACAGGACATTATTATTTCATCAGTGTGATAAATTATGTAATGCTTGTCACCAAACACATGCAGCTTAGAGGAAACATTGGTCATATTTTTAGCTGTGGCTTCCACATAAATTTTGGTGATGTTTTGCTTGATGTTTGCTCTCCAAAACAATGATAAGAAAGAAAGGAAGGTCAAATTTGGACTTATAAAAACCACCCAGAATGCCATATAATACGCCGAACAAGTACCACAGGAATGCCAAAATTCCTTTGGTAGATTGTCCCAAAACACACAAAGCTCAGAGAACCACAAGACGACCACAGCACAAGTATCACAGGAACACAATGATTACCACAGGAATTCCCATGGTAAAGTCCCACAGCTTCTTTAATGTGGTACTTTACCATAGGAATGTTTTGGAAGGGCAGACAGCCAAATGTGTCTAATCAGGGTCTGACTTTTCCAGTTCCCAACACTGTTACAGTATACTATCCAATGTAATCAGAAAAAGCCCGCACACTGACAAAAACTATTGAGGCTCATTGGATGCAAAAATAGATGATTTATTTACATTGTAAAAAAAAGTGACTAAAACCTAGTCGCTTTTTTTCACTATGTAAATAAATCATCTATTTATCCCACTTTCATAAATGGTGACACTGGAAATAATCACAAGTTCTCAGGTATCAGCAGGGATATTAATTTAACAAGTTGTTTCTGAGTTTGAAAGTCAAAAATCAGACTTATTGTGCATTACAGTGCTACCTTGTAGCAAAATGTAGTGTTTTAGTGGCTGTTGTTATGTTATGTTATGTTATGTTATGTTATGTTATGTTATGTATGTTCTTTGTGCTGCAGTGGCAGAATGAACAGGAGAAAATGCAGATCAGGCAGCCAATTGATGTTTTAATAATTCAGCAAAAACAAAAATGTGTGAAAACTAAAAGTTAAACAGAATGAAAACATACAAAAATACTATTTACTTACATACAATGCCAAACAATAACCTATAGGCTTAATAATAAAATACACATCACAGCCTATCACTTTTACCATAAGTTGTTGACAGGGCTTCCCTGCTCTCTGCCCCCTAAACATGACAGCAGGGTGTCATGCTGCTGTACATTCATGTCATAGGGGAAAGATAGGTAGGAGCTTCCACCTTGAAAATACCGTTCACTACTTGGGAACTCAGGGTTTGGCACTGGACCCCAGTTTTTCAGACGTCCTGGATTCTGATCTCATCCTGTGGGGAATGATACATTCATTTCAAATAAACAGAATGAAAGATTTTCATCACATGCGTCATGTTGTGGTCACTGTTCTTGAAATGCTGTGGCAGCACACAACCACTTGTTGGAGTTTTCTTTTGTAGTTGATGTTGCAATGTTTGATTTGTTGTGAAACATTAACTCAGTTGTATCACTCACTAAGTGCTTGTGTGTGAAGTATGAAAAGCAGGAGCAACCAAAGTGGTCTGTGTACACACCCAAAGTCTACTGAAAACTTCAGTTATGGCATTTTATGGCTTTGAATGAGTTTCAATACAATATGTGAATACTTCCAAGTGATGGCTTTTAACTATCAAGTCGTTCTGCGGGTTATTCCCATGTGACATGAACGCAGCATCATAGAAAATCCCCACTTTCCCAGTCCTGTTTAGGCTTCCAATGTGCTAGGTGGTTAATGGTCTGTGTAACGCTTATCAATGTAGTATTATAATTCAAAATCTAAACATTTACTGCAATATTCTAAAACCTCAATTTTTTGTCATATAGATAAATGCAAAATCGAGATTTTTGACTTTTTTTTTTTCAATTTTATAATTTTTGCTTTTTAGTTTGAAATATGAAATTGGAAATATGACATGAAATTAAATGAAATATTCTAAGCTGGGGTATTTTGCACAGAATTATAGGCAGGTCAGTGGGGATTTATAGCTATTGCTTTGCCAAAAAATAAATAAATAAATAAAATTATGCAATCTAAAAAAAAACCAGTCTGAAATCTCAATTTTGCAAGACCCAAAGATATTGTATACATTTTTCTATTTTCCATTTTTAATTAGAATATTAAACTGATAAGCATTACACGGACCGTTCATCTGGGTTCAACATTTCCATTTTTTTTTCCGACAGCACTTGAAGGCAGCAAGTGTGGTCTTTGTTACCGGAAGTGTTGCCGCTGTCACGGTGTCACGTGCAACAACTGAACTGTCTGCAGAGTGTTTTGTCCAGAGTGTGTGGAAGAGACAGAAGAGACACCATGGGAATAGAGGCCTGGTTCATGGACGGCTCCGACGAAGACCAGAGGAAGCCGCACAGACTGAACCCGGACCAGCCCGTTTCTCTGGAGGAGTTAAAGAAGCTCGGTGTTTTTCACTGGGAGGTACGGCGGACTAGCGTGAAGTTACCGTTACCGTGCTAGCGTAAACTAACTTAACACTGACTTTGTATCAGAACGAAATCACAGCTGGTCGTTTATCTATGGTCGATATGCGCGCTATCTATGCATTTATAATGGCTGTTAAAGAGCTCATGGAGATTGCATCGCAAATCACTGCATAAACCACCGTTAATGTTACATAACATGCATTTAACGATAAAGGGTAATTCCACTGAAGTAGACGTTTAGGTTTTTCTGCTAAAGTATGCATTTTCCTGACATTTTCGACATTTTTGTTGCAGTTGTTCTGACTTTTGAGTTTTACAATGGCTATAATACATTTTTATGGATAACTGCCTTTACTGTACCTATATAAAGCATATGGAAGTGTGGGGAAAAATAAAAACAATTGATGTTGAATATAAGTTAGATAACATTATTGTTGGTACATGTTTCTTCATCTCAGGCAATGCAGTTCACATTAACATGCTAATGAAATCAGCAAGGCAAAGTTGAGCAAAATGTTAACTTTCCGCACCATGGATTCTGCCACAGGCAACTAACTGTTTTCACTGATCAGACCTGGCTGTCCTGTTTTTCCAGCTCAATGCTGATATCTATGAAACAGACCCAGAGCTGGAGCAGATCCGCAAAGACCAAGGCTACTCCTACAGTGATATCATCTCCATCCATAAGGACACACTACCCAACTATGAGGAAAAGGTAACCATAGAGTTCTACACTGCAAAAACCTTACATCTCAGCAGGTCATGTATTTGATCTTAAATCAAGCTATTATCTTCTAACAAGTGGGGTGATCGACTTTATTTCAAGATACAGTCACTTTCACACTTTAACGAAAACCCCTCCTTTATGTGCTTTTGTCTTTATGCTGCCTGTCCTCCCAGCTGAAGATGTTCTTCAAGGAGCACCTGCACTTGGATGATGAGATCCGCTACATCCTGGACGGCCGGGCCTACTTTGATGTCAGGGACCAGGAGGACCGCTGGATCAGGATCGCCATGGCCAAGGGAGACCTGATCACCCTGCCGGCCGGCATCTACCACCGCTTCACCCTGGACGAGACCGTACGTCTGTCTTATTATCTGCTGCATGACACTAAAACAAGCATTTAATAGCATTCATGAGTGTAATTTTTGTTGATATGAAATCTAAACCCTACTCATGGCCTTTGACCTTTAAAATACACAGAAGTAGTCACTGCTATCTGCTTTGAAGGCAAGCATAGGCTTTCATCATTGACAAATATATTGCACTACAGTACATTGGATTAGATTAAACTAGGATCCCTGTGGGGAAACTGGGTCAGTGCAGCAGCAAAGAATAGGATACGACTAAGAATAGAGCAAATAATGATGGCGTAAAACATAATGTGACAGATAATTACATCCAATAGAATATATTGAGGAGGAGAAAAAAACAATGAATATATGAACTTTTTAGCTTAGGAAAAAGATTAGAGCAGAGCAGATATGCATCAAGTGTGCATCGCTATCTGTTCACATTATCAGGTATACAGAAGGCTGTATACATGTAAAGAAATGTGCCCACATGCAGATATGCATTGTCAAAAACTATTCACATTATCAAATATATAAAATTTACAGTTTTAGGTAACATATTTAAAGAATGTGCAGAAGTGCATATGTGCATTAGTTGCTATTTATATAAGTCTTGTAGATGTGTGATCCATTATTGCTGTTGTCATTATTAATATTACCACTGGCAGGTAATAATAACTATAACAAAATGCCCAGCTAAATGCATCAGCTAAGTCTATTGTAATGTAGTAATATCACTGAGATCGATGTGTAGACTGTTACGGAGTTGTTACGTGCACAGGCAGCGCTAGAGTAAGAAGTAATTGCCAACAACCATCAAAGTTGGTCTCCCATGCAAGGACATTAAAGTGATTCTTTGACATTTTGAATTTAAGTCTGTTATTTTTCTTCAGGCACTTGTGGGTATAAAAGCTTGTTTTGATGTTTGTTAACCTCAAAGCGGGTTGTTAACATTGTCAGCATTTCTCATGGAAACTACCGTACAACTAGTTCATTAGCTTGTGGCTAGCATCATCCACTGACTTCAATCAGGAATGCTAACAACCTGTGTTTATTGTAGCGGACGGACAAATGATGAAAGCTTGAGACGAGTGAGGGGAAAGTCTAAAATTCAGTAAATCCGAGGCGTTCCTTTACCAAGCTGCGCTCACAATGATCTGACCGTTGTTGTGTTTCCACAGAACTACACTAAAGCCATGCGGCTGTTTGTGGGGGAGCCTGTGTGGAAAGCTTACAACAGGCCCGCTGACGACTTTGACATCCGTCAGAAGTACTTGGCTTCTCTGCAGGGTTCCTGAGAAAGAGCTGCAGGAGACGACACACCCTACAAAGTGGAGGAATTCACTTTGTACTGTTGAAAATAGATCTGTGGCTTATGATGTAATTCTACTTTGGAAATAAAGTAGGTTTGCATATAGTATGTACAGAAGTACATAAAACCGTTACCACTACAGACGATACGATACGGGATCTCCTATAGCAAACGAATATCATCATTGTGATGTAAAAATAAATTATGTAGATAACCTATTGTGCCTTGTGACTCTCTGGTTCGTGAGAGAATCAAGTTATTTTTTTTACTTTAGGTAACATGATTGTAAAAATGGCATTTAACAGTTATGAAATTGAATTATGCAACTAATAAGTTGAGATTCCATCTCTATTTTCAGAACAAAATCACTACTAACATCAGTTGTTACTTTGACAAAAGTGTGTCGATGGAGCACTTCAATTTGTTCACATGCAAATAAAATTGCTGCTATTTTCAATCTATTTGTCTTTTTTTATATCATCCGAACTCTTCCAATAACTCCAGGCAAGTTGATTTAAAAGAACAGTTTTATTTAGGATAAAACAAAATTGCTTTTTTTTTCATATCCAGAACAACACAGTAAGATTAAATGAATTATGATCAACACAACATGTAAACAGTGATAATTACATAGATCCAATAGGATAAACCAATAAAAGATTTAATGAGGAAATCATTTTGATACAATCATTTTTTTACAATAATTTCCCTACTTCGATATGTACAATTTTGGACTGCTAATATTTTACATTCCTTTTGTTTAGTGGATACGGTGCGCTCCGAGGCTTTCTTCTCTTCCTGTATGAGGTAATCAAAGATCTAACATAACATGGATAGTGAAAATGAGTGGTCTGCCTCGGGTTAATCCAGTAATAATGACTGCTCAGAGAAAGGGAGGAAGAAGTGTTACAACAGGGCCTCTGTAGGAGATCATAAGTCTTAAAGTGAATGTTGCAGAACATTAGAACAGTGAGTTGGAGTTCAGGATAATGCCCATTCAGTCACGCCAAGTCTCACCTTATTAACCCGCAACTCACTCAAAATTCAACCACTACAAGTCTGTAGTGCAACATAGATGTGTGGAAATCTCTCTTCCAACCTTATGCTAACTTGATTTTGTGATTCCTCTGTAGTGGTGTGACTGTTATTTCTTTCATGACATCTTAACAGTAATTAACATAGGTAATGTAGATCGAATTTGTAGATCGACATGAAGAGAAATTCGTGCCTGGGCTTGGTTTCCCAAAACCACATTGTAACGAGGAAAACCTCTGTTGATAGACTGACTATCAACATGCTTTGGGGAAGCCAAGCCTGGCACTAAAACATCCCCCATTCTCACATTACACTCCTCCATCTCTACATCTTTCTTTTCCTCTGTGGATTCTACTGTTGGGGGTCTTACTCCCTGTAACAAGGAGGGGAAGCGCGGTAGTGTGCGTGTTGTTACTTATTCTGTAGCATTGCTTAGCTTTTCTCGCAGTTCTGTTCCCAGTCAGTCCTCTTGCCTGCTAGACCAGTTTGAGGCACTGCGTGTTGAAGCTGTCCCCCTCCCGGCAGGCCACGGCCTCCAGCAGCGCCTGCTTCTTCTGGGTGCTGCGGGACGACTCCAGCTCGTACATGGTGGTCAGGTTGAAGAGGACGCTCTCGTGGAGGTAGAGCGCCGGGTCCTGCTGCACCAGGCCCTCCAGCTGGCCCAGGGACTCCTTCAGCCGGCCTAGATAGAGCAGGCACACCGCCGCGTTGTTGTTGGCCTGGGAGTGGACATACATGTGGATCAATCGGACTGTCACCACCTTGAAGTGCATGTAACGCAATACGACATAAGAAAATCAAACCAACACCACTGCTGGTTCCATTCATATCTTTTGGTGAAACGACACTTCATAGCAATCTCACTTCTCTAATTCCATATTTGCATCAAAATGAAACTTGATTAAAAAATAAACCTGTCTTTGCATGGTAAAAAAAAAAAAGACCTCTAATAACAATATTTAAGATATTTTAATACTTTTTAAGGCCTTAAATTATGATCATTTAAGACTTTTTCTGACTTTTTAAGGATACAGATACCCTGAAAAAGAGCAGACAATACAGGACAGAGATAGGGTTCTCTTCTGTGGAAGTTCTAGGTTGTGATCAGCTTACGTTTTCCACAAGCTAACCATGAGCAGAGCTTACCAACAGCAGGACTTAAGTCTTTATCTTTTAACCCTGCTGCAGAGTAAATGAAGGTGTGTCACAGTGGATGTGGTGGCACTCACCACCGGGTTTTTCGGGTCAATTTTCAAGACCTCGGCGAAGGACGCGTGTGCTTCGGCGTAGTTGTTCTGACTGAGGTAGACGAAGGCCCTGGAACAACAGTAGACACACATAAATGCACATACACACACTCTACTACTACTACTACGTGTCCTCCTTTAAAACACTTAAAAATGCACTTTAGGCTTGCTTTTACTTGAACTATGGTCTGTATTCTGTTTCTGTTCTCGTTTTAATTATTCCTGCCCTTTTGTATTTCATAGCTTTTCTTCTTTATGTATTATGTATGTATTTTTTTATTGCTCACATTATTACTTGTCTTGTAAACCACCTTTTTATAAGTACAATAATAGCCATAATAATCAATTTCTATAGCATTTTTCCACCCTGGCTGCTTTCTAACAAACAAACGAAAATACAGTGTATAAAAAAATAAAATAAAGAAACGCTAATTATAACATGACTATGATCAAGTCAATCAGCTGCCTGTCTGAAGTGAGCATGAACGCAGGTCTTGCTGCTTGTCATCCCTGCAGGCCGGGGATACAGAGGTGTGACCTCCTGTGCTAAATCGCACGCCGGGAGGAAGCGCCGACCTGGCAGAAGGCCCCGGAGGAACCACCGCTAACGTGGTGCGAAAAATAATAAACCTGAAGAACAAGCCTACACACTTTATGGAGGCGCTAAATGCACAGCACAGATGGACACACACACACACACACAGACACATACCTGTTCATCAGCACGTATGTGGTGTGACCGGGCTGGCTCCCCTCAGCCTGGCAGGCTTTCTCCACGTCCTGGAAGTACCTCTCTGCTGTTTTAATGTCGCCGATCTGTCCGGGAACAACAGCAACACTTTAACCGCTGCTGTGTGTGTGTGTGTGTGTGTGTGTGTGTATAATTCTAAACAGGAGAAGCACGATTAGATTAGGCTAGATTCGATTAGAGGAAACTTTAATGATCCCTGTGGGGGAAATGAGTCACTGCAGCAGCGAAGAATAGGTGTAAAAACCAACAAATTGAGAGTTATACAGATAAAATAATTACAACATCAAAACATTGAGGATAATATAACATAATAATATGCTTTAACTATATGCAATTCTTTGTATCACTAATACGTACAAGCACAGTAAGAGGCTTGTGTGATTTTGCTCTTTATAGAAATACAGTAAATATAAATTACTAGAGAGTTTAGCAGCATGGGAAAGTGTGTGTGTGTGTACCTGCAGGAAGATGCGTCCTATTCCGCTGAGCAGCTGCACTCTCTGCTGGGGTTCGTACTGGATGATGGAGTGATAGGTCTCGACGGCCAGAACATAGTCCTGGGGAGAGAGAAAGAGAGAGAGAGTGAGAGATTAAAGAGGTAAACAGATTAAAGAGCGATATGCGAGAGCGAACGATAGGGGGCAAGAGAGGTAAAGGTAGAAGTTAAGAGACGCAGAGGGCAAGTGAGGTAAAGCGGGAAACTTGGAGAGATATTGTGGAACAGGTAAACGGGAGGAGGTAGAGAGAGACGGGGAAGGAGGAGGTAGAGAGAGATGGAGGGCGAGAGAGGTAAAGCAGAGTAGAGTTGTAGCGTAAAGAGAGAGAGAGAGAAAGTGAGCATTAATCAAGCATATGGAGTATTAGCGGGGCGATGTGACCCTCGTCCCACCTCCAAGCTGCCCTGCTACACATTGCTCACATGGCGACTGGACTGCTGAGCGGGGCATGGGAGAAGAGGTCAGTGTGTGTGTGTGTGTGTGAGTGTGTGTGAGGGTGTGTATCTGTATGAGCTTGGTAAGAGATGATGCTTATTTAGGCTTCATGTGGAGATGTGGATTGCAGAGAGTATGTATCGGGGGCTGGTACAGCATACAGAATGTGTGTATTTGCATGTGTGTGTGTGTGTGTGTGCATGTATAAATCCAGACTGTCACCAGTAGATGGCACTGCGGTTCTCTCTATAGTCTGGCCCAAATCCACACCCCATCCTCCCTCTCTCTCTCTCTCTCTCTCTCTCACTGACCAAGAATCCAATTAGTGGTCAGTCTGTGGGGATTTCACTGTGAATCCTCCACCAGCCTGGCATCAGAGATCTCTGAGAGTCACACACACACACACACACACACACACACACACACACACACACCCAAAGATGCAACGACGCATGCGGACTCAGACGCACACGCAGAGACACACACTCGCTCGAGCCGCACGCGCACGCCGACGTAGACACACTGATGCGCAAACACACCCATTCTTACGGACGCACACACACACACACACACACGCACACACACGCCTACCTTCATCAGCAGCAGACAGTTGGCCATGGAGTACATGACCCGGCTGAGACGAGACCTCCACAGCTGCAGGGACGCTGTAAACATACAGGGACAAAAACGACACACAGGGTTGACAACGATATTATACAATATCAGGAGAAGCGGAAAACACGTTCATATCTATCGTTCCGCCTCCTGTGACTGCGCCCTTTCTCCCAGTCATCCATCCATCACTTCATCCCTCCATCCATCCCTCCACTCCCTTCCCCTGATCACACCTCCCCGCTCCTCCCGCCTCCCTCCTCCTCCACACCGGGGTTTATTTTAAGGAGAGGAGGTGAGGAGACACTGCGGCACACTACGCTTTCCTCTTTCTCTCAGACAGAGTGTGCCCTGTGGAAGAAGCTAGTGTGCAGGCCTATTAGTATTCATCACTGCACACGTGTGTCTCTGTGTGTGTGTGTGTGTGTGTGTGTTGGGAAGAAGAGCTAATCACTCAGTAGGGGTCTGATGTGTGAAGGCAAGGCTCTGTGTTATTGACTTGACTGTCTGCGTGGGCAGAGAGAGAGAGAGAGAGAGAGAGAGAGAGAGAGAGAGAGAGAGAGAGAGGGAGACAGAGACAGAGGGCACAGCTATTACATTGCTTTTAGAAGAGGAGAGAAACTGGCAGAATTGGCACACCCTCACACGTACGAAACCCAACACACACACACACACACACCCCGCAGATTCATACACACATCACCCTGCCAATTTACCCAATTACAGCGAGCTTTTTGGTACGCTTAGCTCGGCTTCAGCAATTGATTTCTTGCTCACCACCCCGAATCAGCTGCTTAAATGGCCTCTAGTTCCTCTGCAACATTTTGGAACCAACATGCAGCCTTTGAAAAAGTTCGGACTCGAAATGAGCGGTCACGAGCGTTACGTATCACCGTGGAACACCGCATTAAGATCTATCACTGCGCTGAGGAAGTTTGGCATCGGCTCTGAACTTTGGAGGAGGATAGAGAAGAGAAGAGAAGAGAAGAGAAGAGAAGAGAAGAGAAGAGAAGAGAGAGGCGAGGTCAATTTGAGTCCAGTCAAGTTGGGTGAAGGACTGCGAGTGTCTAAGTAAAACCTGGTGAATTTCAGATTAAGGCGCATGCCTATTTCCCCACAACACTTGTGCAGATCTGAGTGGATTGGGTAGGATTGATCTGTATTGATCTGCTTGGCGTGAAGGGCTGGAGGGACCGTTTGATATTCAGCACAAGTACGGAGGCAGTGAGGTGCTAAACACTTTTAGAGCACCGCATCGGTGTGTTTGTGCCTCTGAGTGTGTGTGTGTGTGTGTGTATCTGTGTGTATGTGTGCCTGCCCAAGGTATGCTGCAGTCCTGCACCAGGTGTGCCTTTGCTTCAGTGCTTTTGTGTGTGTGTGTGTGTGTGTGTGTGTGTGTGTGCGTGTGTGTGTGTGTGTGTGTGTGTGTGTGTTATCCACTGGGGCCCATGACCTCACTCTCCTCCCACAGTGTGATGCAGTCTGGGACTGGGGCCAGGTCTGTAGTCATGTTTGTGTGTATGGGCGTGGGCGTGTATGTGTGTGTGTGTGTGTGTGTGTGTGTGTGTGTGTGTGTGTGTGTGTGCACTTACCTTGTCTGTTCTCCTGTGTCTGGGTGATCATGCTGCCGTCCTCAGCCAAGCCCTGCTCCAAGTTGTCTAGAATCTGTTTAAGGACGAAAATGTGAAAATTCAGAGGGGCGAATCATTTCACTAGCAGCACTTGAAGGTTTTTACACTAGCAGTCAAAAGTTTGGACCCACCTGATTGAATGTACTATGTTTTTTATTAACTTAAAGCCATTTTGATCTGAAGTCTTATGCTTAAATGCTTGAAATCAGTTTTTTAAACAAATATAAATAGTGAAGTTGAAGCCTATGTATACATTTCTTTTCAAAGCCTTTGCCTTTCCATCAAGGCAAAAACTTTAAAGAATCTAAAATATGAGACAGTTTTGACACTTTTTTGGTTGCTGCATAATTCCATTTGTGTTATTTCATAGTTTTGATGCCTTTACTATTCTAAAATGTGAAAAACTTTTGAGAGAAAGAAAGTAATCTCTATTAGAATTCATCCATATATAACTGTGTATACAGGTGGGCATAAGGATCTGTACGCCTAATGTGCTGGCAGGCATGTGGTTTTCTGTTGAGTGTGTTCATGTGTGCATATCTGTATGTTCATTCAGAGTGTGTGTGTGTGTGTGTGTGTGTGTGTGTGTGTGTACTGACAGCATGACAGACGGTTTTGAGGCTGTGCAGGCGGTCCAGAGCCTCCTGGGGCTTGGCCAGGTACTGGGGAAGCTCGGCGTGCAGCAACCGCATGGAGAACGGTACCATGGAGCCTGGTAGGGAGGAATGGAGGGATGGAAGGAGGAGAGGGAGGGAGGGAGGGAGGAGAGCGGGGGTAGATGAAGGAAGCAGGGGGGGGGGGGGAATGGATCGGAGAGGAAAACGATGAGAGACAGAGGGAGGGAATGGGTAAGGGAGAGGAAAAGGGAGAATAAGAAAGAGGATGGGTTGGGGAGGATATAGCAAGAGAGAGAGAAAAAAAGAGAGCAGGGGGGGGGGGGAGAGACAGACAGAGATGAGAATATAAACCCATCCACCCACACACAGACTGCACACAGCCCTGGAGGCAAGAACCTACAGATGGCATTGAGCTACGTATGGCTGCTTATTAAACCCTCTCATCTCTCTCTGTGCTACACAGCTCCATCACTCATTCCTCTGCCTCATCCCTCTCTCTCTCTCTCTCTCTCTCACACACACACATATATACACACACATCCCTGAGGAAGAGCCTATATCCAGGTGAGTCCCCAGGCTTTGATCAGGGTCTCTTTGATATTGTCATCAGATCCGTAGCTCAGCTAGCTGGACCATCTTGGCTGCTGCTTTGTGCTTCTGTCCGTCTATCTTTCTCTATACCCTTCTCTCTGTCTATCTGTATGTCCCTTCTACCTACCCATCTTCAGCATAGACATTACTTTCTATTTCTTTCTATACTCTCCATTTATCCCAACCCCACCTGGTTGTCTCTCAGCCCATGTCCATATTTCTCGTCTTCCTGCCGAGCTGGCCATCTATTTCTAAACTTAATTCTTCATTCTGTCTCTCAGGGTATCGGAAAGTTTCATCAACTTAAAATCAAGCCTTTTAAAAACCTAACCTAAAAAAATGTCATTCTAACTGGCATTATAAGACCCATTTTGCAACTGAAAATGAAAAAAACTGTAGACCTATCAATATAGGTCTGTGTGACTGGGCCAGTTTCTCACCTAAAAAAAATGAAGACCTCTCAAACTGATTTTAACATAATTTGAGACATTTCAAGTCTGTTTCAGGACCTGCAGCCACCCTGCTCTCTCTGCCTGCTTGTCTGTCTGTCTCTGCGTATTTATTCATTCTGCTTGTCTGTCTGTCTGTCTGGCCGACATTAAACCAGTCGACTCTGAGGTTGTGCACAGCACAAGGGCAGACGTTGATCCTCTTTCATCCGGCTGGGAATAAAAAGCAGGGGCCCCTTTTCAAAGGAGCCAGGACGCTATCAAAGCACGGGCCTAGTGTTTGACCACGAGTCCACATTACTTAACCTGCGAGGATACGGATGCATCTCTTCCTAGTTTAATTTATTGATTCATACATGAAAGGCGCTAAAACTGAAAGTAAAGCAGGAAGATACAAAAAAGGACATGTGAGAAGGGCTAAAAGCCCACTTGTCGAGTGAGCGCATTTCTGAATAGAAGTTGCTTTTTAAGCCTCAACTTTTCACTTGGCAAACAAATTAATAACTGACAAACATTGATTCCTTTTCAAGCACTCCGTCAATCCGAATTCTTTGGAGGGCAATACGTGGGCAGCCCTCTCTTAAGGCGTTCGAAGAGTGCGATCATGGATAATAGATAGTCGATGGGCGCATTGGGCCGGAGACTTCTGATGCCAGGCTACGAAACTCGTGCCAGTTTGTCTGCGAGCACCTAGGAGGGCACAAAGCATTTAATATTGAGCAATGGAAATTCAATCGGTGCTCGCTTTAGAAGGCTGCGCGGTGTAGCTTCAAGTGTGTGTGTGTTTTTGTGTGCGCGCGTGTGTATGTGTGCAGCTGTGTCTCTGCTCCTGCCTTCACTGTGGTAGCCCGAGGGGCGAAGCAGATCCAAAGTAATGGGAATACATTAGAGAGCAATTCATGCAGTGTAAAAAGAGGAAAAACAAAACCAAAGAACTGCTGGAGACAAGTAGAGTTGTTGGAGCTTCTCGACGATACTGTCTAATATCAAGCTCCTGAGGTGGCAGAAACTTTCCTTTGAATATTTAATAGGACAGCTGTGTGCGGCGGTGTGCTTGTGTATACGAAAAATGTAGGTAAAATGTAAAACCTTTTTGGAAGCCAGGCTAATAACACATTCAAAATCCAAATAAGGGCTTCATAGCAGCGTTACTGCACACTCATGAATACGATTCAACCTTTATGTCAGCTTTCCTCTGGAATTAATATAACATCTATGTTCTTTTGACATACAGTAGATGTGAAATGATGTGTGAATTTACATGGCAGAAACATCTAATACAAATCCACATGGTCCATACTGATTACTAACCCTAACCCTAACCCTGTAACTTGATTTGAACTTTGAACTCCTCCTAGAATTAGAATTAGACAGCTTTATTAATCCCCAGTGGGGAAACTCATTTGCCATCAAATCAACTCATACAGACAACAAACAATATGGACATTGCATTCACAGTACACAACAAATAAATAACACCATAAAAAGCCATTTGAGACACTATTAACAGCTGAAAGGTGCTATGGATCTAGACCACATCTAAAAGTGTTCATTAAAAAATCTGACCGCTGCTGGAACAAAAGACCTTCTGAGTCGTTCAGTAGAGCACTGAGGCATCACTAGTCGCTCACTGAAAGAGCTTCTGAGTCCGTTAAAAACACTGTGTAATGGATGGCCTTCAAAATACAGAACCGTTTTTAGTTTGGCCCTTGTTCTCTTTTCTACAGTGACCTCAAGTGAGTCTGGGGTAAGGCCAATCACTGAGCCAGCCTTTCTGATCATCTTATTGATCCTGTTTTTATCATCCGCAGTGATGCTGCCCCCCCAGCAGAGCACAGCATAAAAGAGGACACTAGCTAAGATTCCCTGATAAAAAAACATGAAGAAACTTCTTGCTAATATCAAAGGATCTAAGCTTCCTCAAGAAGAATAGTCTTGACTGAGCCTTCTTGAATACAACCTCAGTATTCTTTTTCCAGTTTAATTTACTGTCCAGGTAGACACCAATATATTTGTAAGACTGGACAATTTCTATCTGCTGACCCTTAATTATCACTGGGAAGACCTCCTCCAACTACAACTAGCAGCATTGCAGAGCTAAATAATGGATATAGCTACAGTGCTAGCTTGCTTATTTAATGTGCTAGAGTACCAGCTGGGCAAGTTACTGCAGCAACTGTAACTAAGATGAACCGAATAAGATAAGATGACATTTTAAAAGATCCCTGTGGGGAAATTGGGTCGCTGGAGCAGCAAATATTAAAAAGAAACAGCAAAGAAAAATAGAATATAAATAACAATTGAGCAAATGAGGGATAAATAAACATAGGTAACTGACAATTTCAACACTGGAATGTATTAAGAAAGAGTGGAGTGGAGTGTGAAACAAAGATTTTGATGATAAAAGGGGGATATTAGGGCTGCAACTATTATAACGATAACGATTATTTTAATTGTCGATGAATCTGTCAATTATTTTCTTATTTCTTATTTCTTATAATTATCAGTGTTTCCCAAAGCCCAAGATGACATCCTCAAATGTCTTGTTTTGTCCACAACCCAAAGATATTCAGGTTACTGTCATAGAGGAGTAAAGAAACCAGAAAATATTCACATTTAAGAAGCTGGAATCAGAGAATTTTGACTTATTTTTCTTAAAAAATTACTCAAACCGATTAATCAATTATCAAAATAGTTGCCGATTAATTTGATAGTTGACAACTAATCGATTAATCGTTGCAGCTCTAGGGGATATAGCTTAAAACTTACTACTATGAAACTTCATGAAGCTGCTATGAAGCTGCACTCACTTTGCTGCTTTGTTGTTTTGCCTTGCAGTTGCTTCACTTTATGGCAAAGAGGCTTTGCCTTTCTTTCTCTGTCTGTTGGCGTTCCAAAACCAAATAAATACTGCATCTATAAACATAAAACTGCTTTGCTGGACTGATATTGTTTTTTGCATTTATAATTGACAGACCTCACAGGGTATTATCCATTTTTACAGCGTTGCACACTCACAGCAAGTTAAAACACAGAAGCAAAAAGTTGTTCTACATCCCTGTTACCCTGCTACATAAGGTCAATAGTGTGCACCCTGAAGGTTGGAGGATGTGGTAGTGTTACTACAAGTTGAGTGTGTGTGTGTACCTCTCCTCCCGGGGTAAACAGCAGGATAGTATTCGTAGTAGAGGTCTGGTTGGTCCAGGTTGCCAAAGGGCTCTATCTCCAGCTCAGCATTTTGGAAGAGGTTTAGCTTGGTCAGCAGGGCCAGCCGCACAAACCACAGCTGGAAAACACACGCACACACACACACACGCACCTTTGTTAGTGCATGTAACACTACACAAGTACAAGTAAAAGTAAAGTACAAAAGCAATATATAACAAAAAGTTTAACAGCCCTAATACATAGAGAGAGAGAGAGAGAGACAGACAGAGAGATCATGCGTATCTTCCAATCTCCTCTGGTCACAGCTGTTGCTCTCCCTGGGTAGTACTGCCCTCTGCCTGTCATCTAGAGAATGTGTGTGTGTGTGTGTGTGCGTGTGTGTGTGTGTGTCAGCTCGCTCTCTTCCTTTTGACTCTAATGTATGCAGGCATCTCTTGGCTTCAACTCTCTCTCTCGCTCTCTTTGTGTCTCACACACACACACTATACAGAAAGATGGAGAGAGAGAGAGATGGACAGATAGATAGAAGGATGCATGGATATGTGGATAGCCATTGGTGTCCTACCTGCAGTGAGTCGGTGGTGTGGGAGGTTAGCTGGCCGCTCTTGCCGTATCCCTGGCCGTGGGCTGTCAGCAGCCGGCCTGTCAGATCCACCGCAGCCCGCCAATTCTTACTGCTCTGGAGGGAGGAAGAGAGAACAATGTGTGAAAAAAAAAAACACAATTAAACAATATTTTAGGGCATTTGTGTGCAGACAGGCCACAAAATACAAAGATACAGCCCACACAGTTTTATGACTGATCTACAAAAAAGAAGACAAACTTGAAAGCAGACCTGGGGCGAAAATATATGAATGTGGTTCAAGGACTTTCAACTGGTTGAACCTGATTTGTCTTGTTAGAGATTAAAAACAGCCTCAAGAGGACACATCGCTAACAAGGTACCAGATATCAAGCACCTTTGTTCGAGGATTCAGAATGTATTGAACTAAAATTTCTGTTTGATGAGGAACACTTTCTGCAGAATGCTAGTCTCATGTGCTCTCGCCGGGTCACTACAGGTTTCTACAGCTTAAAGTTAACACCTTTTAAAGATCTTTTTAATGGCAATTCGAATCAAATTTAAGGACAGTTTCAACCCCAGAAAAAGACTGAAGAGTAAAACCTGTATGAAAGTGTATGCAACCAGGGAAATTTCTCACTAGAAAAGTATTGCACTGAGAAAAAGCAACATTTTTAAGACCTCTGAAAGAGTATTTAACAATCAAAAGCAAGGTCTGATCCTACATTTTAAGGCCTTGAATTTAGATAATGGCACAGACATTGTGATGCAAATATTAACAGACAGCTTAGATGCAAAATAAGGGGATGTGCCTTCTCCATACTGAGCAACATACATTACGGTGTCAACTCCGAGCAGGTAATAATGAGCTGTCTAAGGCTGTGAAACAAAGGCTGTTACACATGAGGCAGGTGTGTGTGTGTGTGTGTGTGTGTGTGTGTGTGTGTGTGAATGTGCATTTGAGAGCGTGTGTCCCGATGTGTATAACAGCCAGGCATTCAGGCTGGAGGACAAAGTGCCCACGCACACAAACGCGAATGGACGAGCGAGACACACACACACACACACACACACGGACACACACCTAGATATTAGCAGCATCTGCTTCCACAGGAGGTGGTACAATAGGTACGAGGGGGACAGAGGTGGGAGGGGGGTGTAGAGTCACCCCACCCCATCAACACACATGACAAGGTCGGCTCGCCGATTGGGTCCTAAGTGCTGTGCCATTCATCATAGCCAGGGAGCTAATTAGGCGAGAGAGGGAGCGAGAGAGGGAGGGAGCGAAAGAGAGAGAGAGGGCTACTCTCTTTCTAGTCATCTTTCTCTATCACGATGCTCATCGCCCCGTTTCTCTCTCGCTCTCTTCCTCATTCACCCCCTTTCCTTCCCCTCTTCCTTCCTTTCCTCTTTGCCCGCCCTCTCCTCATCTCCCCCCTCCTTTCTCTCTCCTCCCCAGGATTCTCCCACGCTCTCCCCTCCCTCCGTCTCCACGTTTCCTCTTCTGCTCCCTCATTTCCTCTCCCCTCGTTTTCTCTTTCCCCTCCCTCCTTTCTTCTCCCTCCGACTCTTGATATCTGCCTCTCCTCTTCCCCTCTGTCATTACTTCCTCCCTCCATCTCCCGTCCCTCCCTCCTTCATCTCAACCTCCTCTATCTCTCCTTCCCCCCTCCTCTCCTCTCCTCTCCAGTCCTGTGCCAGTAGCTGCGCTGCCTCTGAATCTTCATTAGGGGGGGAAATGAAGCTGAAAACGAGGAGGCAGCCTGGATGGCCAAAAGCAGCTGCAGCCACTCACACACACACACACACACACACACACACACACAACCTACAGTACGCTACAGTACACCACTGCCCTGCCACCGGGTATTAGAAGACAGGTGTGTGTGTGGTTGTGTGTGTGTGTGTGTGTGTGGGTGAGACGGGATGGGATGTGGGGAGAGCTGGGGAAATGAGAGCACAGCGAGCCAGCAGTGGTGTACAGTAGCCGCATTCCTCTGCACGCACACACACACACACACACACACATACATACAGAGATGAGATAGGGCACAGATGGATAAGGGGTTTCAACAGTGGATAAGCAGGATATGGATGGGAGAAATCTGGCCCACAAGTAGTGAGTGAGTGCAGGAGACAGAGTTGGGCATAGTGGATGGAAGCAAAAAAAATAAATAAAACTCTAGGCCAAGAGAGTTGGATGGAGAAAAAAAGAATCAGTGGGGAGCAGAGAGAAGAGAAGGAGATGAGGAGAAGAGAGCAGAGGGCCAAGGGAGCTGCAGTGAGGCACTGCAAGGAGCCAAACCGGTGAAAAAAAAAAAAAGAAAACCCACAGAGCTGTACAACCCAACTTCAGCTCAGGCCTTACGTAACGATGCAGTATCGCTGCTATGCATAGCTTTACGGTTTGATATCATCTTACACTGGGCTATAATTTAAAATCCTGAACCAAACCATTCCATTATGGTACGTAAACATCACGGACATAAAATGCGAGACGTGATTTGAGTAGGCAGCAGGCAGGCTTTGTGGTTAGAGAGGCGAGCTTCTGTGACTGGAGGGTCACAGGTTTAGTCTCCATGAAAGCCGGCGTCCGACTGCGGTTCGAGCGTCCTTGAGCAAGGCAATGAAGAGCCTCTCTCTGCTCCAGGGTCGTCTCAAATGGCTGAACCTGAGCTGACCCCTCTGCTGAAAACCGTATTGTGTATGTCTCAGGGGAAAATGCAATGAACAACCACGAGTCGGACTGTGTGCAAGACGGCAATCAAGTACTCCAACAATTAGAAAGTACATGGGAGTGAACGGTCTGAGACAATGATGAAGATGATGATGATGACGCCAACAAAGACTTGTCTCTGGTTGTCAGCCTACATTATGCCGACCACTCTTCCTACACCAACCATATGGTCTATTCTATGGGTTGAGTTGCACCAGGTCTACTTTAAAGGTTCACATGGCACCCCCTGTTGAAAGACCATTGCCCAACTAGTGGCTTTTTTTTTTTTCCTATTCCAATAACTGGGTTTAAGAGACATTTTCTCTCATTTATTGTCTGAGCTTTTCAAACCAGGGCTGACAGTATGTGACAGCTAAACTTGAGTTTTACATGTCCTTTGAGACTTTTTATTTATTCATTTTTTACATTTGTAACGTTTGCTCAAATTGCAGTAAAACAGACATTTCAGTTATGACGGGCTTATTATTATGAAGCTTATTTTCCTGTTTTTTCAGACTCTATGCAAATATTCCCAAAATTTATACGGTAGAAAAAATTTCCAGATGTTCAATGAGAAACGAGTGAGTTTTATGATAGCTTGCCTTGAGTGCCACCCTGGCATACAAACCACCCTCTCGTTACCCAGGTTTGAATGATTTCAATTAACACCAAGGAGGTGGTGGGGGGAGAGAAAAAAGAAAAACAATTGGCTGATATATGGGATGGTGATTAATAATTTAGCTCGGCTCAAATGACTCCGCAATAAGGCATAATCAGATCCCCCCAAATCAAATGAGGAGGCATTACCATGGTGATTTATTACCAGCGATATTAAATGAGGGATTGAGCATGGAGGCTTGGCAAAGTGTGTGTTGGGATTGTTAATTCTCTAGCTAGATGGTGGGGAAGGGTTATTTTCTTTGTTTTTTTGGCCTCTTTTTTGAGGACAGTGGGCAGTACACCTACTTTTGTTCCTGGCAGAACTGAGAAAGCAGACAAAAGAAAAAAAAAGAAAGAAAGGAAAGAAGAGGGGGCAGGTTGACAACAAAGCCAGATCTGACCCCATAGGGCGACAGCGCTGTACTTAGACGGTTCCCCAGGTAAGCGCTCAAATCCACTCATCCACTGGGGCGGCCCAAAATAACTATTTTCTGAGACATTTTTCAAGGGGACACAGTGAGAGGCAATCTGTACACCTACACTTTGACAAATGACCAAGATGTGGGTAGATGACAGGTAAGCCAGAGTCAGTCTGATCATGGACATCCACCTACAAAGGTCTTGAATCTGAAGACAGCGCATGCCTTGGGCGCAGCAGAAAAAGATAAAGTCGATAGTAATTAACAAGCCTGACTTCAATAGCATTACAGTGTTTTACACACACTCCTACATAAACACACCCACCCAGACACAGACGTGCCATACACACATGTGCACACACACTCTCCGCATGTCCTCTCTCCCCCCCTCTCTCTCTCTCTCTCACATAGACACACACACAAACACATACATAATTAGTCTCGTTGCGAGTTTAAAAGGGGTGAGCCTTCCTAATTGTGTTGAAGATCGCAAGTTCAGTGTGCCTTTCCTTTGGTGAGTTAAGAAAAAAAAACCTGCATAACAAAGCTTGGCGAACAAACGAACGCCCACTGCCGGTTCTCTCGCGAGACCCGAAGCCTCCAGGCAAATCAGACTTAAAAAGACTTCGTCATCCCGCCTTTGGTTAACACAGGGAGCTCCTGTGCCACTTCAATTAAGCCCCAGCATTTTGGATTACACAGAGGGGGTGGGGGGGAAAAAAACACATTAGCGATATGCAAACTGCGCACGCTGGTCGTGGGAACAGTGGCTAACTTTGCTTTGATGCCTCTGTAGTCGCTCCTTTGTGTCTACAGACACTTGAACCAAGAGAGAGAAATGTTGCCCCCAAGCTGGAGGATGGCCTCCTTGGCTACTACGCTGATAAGAACTTCACACAGCGGCCATTTTGTGTCCCGCAGGCGATCACTGGACTCTTCAAATAGAAACCGCTGGGCATTGAGAGACACCGAGACACAAAATGGCATAATTTACTACGAGAAGATGCTGTACTAGCTCATGGCCTGTGAGAGAACTCTACATAACACTCCCTAAGATGGTTCAATACGACTTCCAAGTTCTGAGTGACGCTCCTCTGGGTAATATCAACCACTGATTGACTAGTGGGCTACTGGATAGCTTTTGATGCCATGGTTGTCAACAATAACAACATTTCCCATTTCCCTCAAGCTCTGAGAGTGCTGCTGAAGACAGTTTACTAAAGAAGTTCTGTATCAGGCCTAGTTTACACCCAGCACACTAACTTTTCCCAATATTGCAAGAGCAAATGTTGGCGTTGACCGATTTGGGACGGTTACTGACGCAAATCAAAGAGGTGGTGATCTTGAAGCACCTAGACCAACTCCTTTACTGCAGGTTTGGACAGCATACCTGCTGCCCACACAAACAGAGCAAGGTGAAAACGACCAACACTTGGGCTCAGACACGCCCTTCACCGCTCCGAAAGCTGACGGTGCATTACCCGGACCTCGGCTCGCAACTGTAACTGGTGGTGGAAATGACAGCCATGTAAAAAGGTTACGATAATGACAAGTAAAGGTTACGGCAATGATATCAAAGCGCGACGCAGCGGCCAGGTCGTTGCGATGATTATGAGGGTGTGTCTGTCTGTCTGACCCAGCCAAGGTGGGTCTCTCACACACACACACACACGCACGCACGCACACAGACACACACAAGCTACAAACCTGGCCCCAAGCCCAGACGGCATCACACTGTGGGAGGAGAGAGAGGTTACAGTCTCCGGTGGGCAGCACAGAGGGAAGGGAGAGAAAGATGGGGGGGAGAGAGAGAGAGAGAGAGAGAGAGAGAGATGAAGGAGAAGGAGGGAAAGAAAGAGAGAGGAAGAGAGGAGGGGGGTCGGCGGCTAATGAGAGAGACAGATGAGGCCGGCCCTGGGTGGTGCTGAGCCAGAGACCGGCCCAAGTGCTGACCACACCACTGCAGGGACAGGAGAGGAGACAGAGGAGAGAGAGGTCACCAGGAAAACAAAGGCAGGAGGAGCGGGGAGGCCAGGGACACCCACCCAAACCCAGTTCAGATGGCGTTCAACCCCACAGTAGTGCTGTCACCATAGCCAACATTTAGATACTACTTCAATACCACTGCAAAAGATTGAATCCAATATTGAATTTTTAGAAATGTTCAACACTTTCATCAAATTCCATTTCAATGTCTCCTCCAGAGAGGCTATACTGTACGTGTGGATGGCACTTGTATTGGAATAGTTAAAAAAAAGAAGAAGAAGAAGAAGAATGAATCCCAGTCCACCTAAACTGGTTGACAAAATTGCTCTGTTCATGTAACATCACATGAGAACTGTGGTCATGCACTCAGTTACATGACCAGTTCCCCCATACATGTATTCAGAAGATTTCTCCAGATACATTTCAGCTAATGGTGTACTGACCAATATGTACAGTACGTGCTATAACAAATCTTAAGTGTGTGTGTGTCTGTATGTGTGTGTGTGTGTGTGTGTGTTTGTGTGTGTGTGCAATGCCAGCTCTCCTACACAGATTGAATGATGTTCACTCGCTGGTGGATATCCAAACACCGGATAACCATGAAGGGAGAGAGAGAGTGAGAGAGACAGGGAGACAAAGAGAGAGAGAGAGGAAATGCAGCCTCTTGTGTTTTTAAGTGTTATTTCCTCCTCTCTGTTGCTGGCTTCACATGTCCCTCCACCTTTCCTCTTATCGTCCTCCTCCTATCCTCACAGAGAACCCTTGTGTGTGTGTGTGTGTGTGTGTGTGTGTGTGTGTGTGTGTGTGTGTGTGTGTGTGTTTGTGTGTGTGTGTGAGTACGGTATATATACTCTGTTCTGTGTGCATGTGGACAGTGAGCGTGTTTGCACTGTATAAACTCTGTTCTGTGTGTTTCAGTGCTTCGGAGTTTCTACAGGGTGTGTGTGTGTATGTGTGTGTTTGTGGTGGAGTGTACGCAGTATGCATGGATGTGTATTTGTGTACGCGTGCGTGTGTGTGTATGAACAGACAGAGGGAATGTGTGGTGGCAGTGGGTGCAGTCACACTCTGGCTCTGCAGCATGACTCATTCTGCCAGCTCACAGCAGTGCTCCACAACACACACACACACACACACAATGATGCCACACGGTAGAATAAAGCTCTATAGTGTAACCACTAGCTTCAGTACACACACATCCAAGCGAAAGGAATACGTAAAGGATAACCGCAGCTGACAACAGAGACAGATGGTGGCACGGAGTGTGTCAAAAACATGTGAAACACATACATGTAAACCCCCAACATGTAAATGCATACACACACACACACAGGGAGGATGACACACACACATATGCACACGTGTATCAGGAAAGAGATCAGCCATTTGTCTCATATTCTATGCGATCGATCAGATGTATTGACCAGCACCAAGGCGACTGGCAGCAGCAGGCTAGAGTTCTGATGGCCACAAGCCCACTGGCATTTCCACTTCTGTGTGTGTGTGTGTGTGTGTGTGTGTGTGTGTGTGTGTCTCCCTTTCGTTTTCTCAGTTTTAACCTCCCCCCCTTGTCTAGCAAGCAACACCACCTAAGAGAGCTTTGATCTACGAGTTTGAGAAGGAATTTCCTGATTTATTGGTTAGTAAATTATTTGAATGCAATAAGCAGGCAGATGGTGTCTGATCCATTCCTCAGGGGGGCGACTTAGTCAGTGATATCAGCAAAGCCGTCACACGGGGGGGCGCTCCGATCAGGACCGAACCGAGCTCCTCATTAGCGACTAAGATTTGTCGGCGCCATCGTGGGGCAGCAGGGTGACGCAGTGAGTTGAGAGGCCGTCCTTCAACCGGAGGACCCGGGTTCAAGCCCCCGTGTCGGCAATCATCTGCCCTGTTCAAGTGTCCTTGAACAAGACACTGAATCCCTACCAGCTCCAGGGACGCTGCTCTGTAGCTGACCCTGACCTCTGACCTCCCTGTGGAGGAGAGGCGAGCGAAGACAATTTCCCTTCAGGGATCAATAAAGTATGACATCCCAGGTTTTTTTCTGGTTTAAAAAGGGGCTTTGGCAGTGCCTCTGTGGTGAGCGCCGGATGACATCATATGCTAATTTGCATATATGCGGCATGAGCCGTACCAATTTCAGGGTGCCTGCACCATTCATCAAGCCAAACCTAAGACTTTTCAAGACCTTTTTAATGCCATTTAGAATGTAATATAAGACCAATTTCACTACTGAAATGAATGTGAAAATGAAACCACAACAAAAAAAAAAAAATGTTTGTCCTATCAGTATGGGTCTGCATGATTGGGCTGATTTATCACTAAAAAAGCAGTGCACCAACAAACTGCAGCATCTTTAAAGACCTGTAAAACTAAACTGAAGGTTTAAAAACTGCATTTAATACTATTCAAGGGCTTTTGAGGTCTTGAGTATAGGTAATCAAATTCAAGACACTTTAACTTAACTTTCTTAGGACCTGCAGACACCCTGAATGTGTTGCCAAATGCTTTGGGATTCAACACATTTACATTTTTCCCCATGACCCCAAAAAAGCAGCTAGATTTGTCACTAGTCACCTTTGAGAAATAAAGTCAGAAAAGTTGCTACATCTGTTGACAAAGTCACCAAGTTAGCAACAATTGCTATATAGTAAAGCAAACAGTACAGTCAAAATCTCGCCTATGCAGCCAAAGAGTATGTCTACTACTACTACTACTACTACTACTACTACTACTACTACTACTACTACTACTACTACTACTACTACTACTACTACTACTACTACTACTACTACTAGAGAATTACCAACTTGTGTTATTAATGTGCGCCCTCTAATGCTGGGATGGCCAGCTTGCGCAAAAAGTCAAATTATTGAAAGTGATGTTTTTATTCCAGTGTGTTTTTCAGTTCCTGTTTGCTTTTTCACTTTGGCACTAAAGCAGCCACAAATTCCCCATGCAAGAAAACTCTGAACGCCAAAGATTGTCTTGTCTCCATCTCTCTCTCCTACAACATTGCTTTCCTCAGTTTTTCTTTTCTCTGTCATTTCTCCTCTAGGCCTACCTTTTTGGCTCGCCATCTCCCCCCACCTCTCTCTCCTTTCCTTCGCCTCTCGCTCCAGGGAGCCACCCACACCAATTGGCAGATAGCGTATGGTCCTCTGACACACGTCCATGCACACACACACACACACATACACACGAGGTGGTATTTTCAGCCTGCAGTCAACTGGACTATATAGTGTAAGAGAAAGTGTGTGTGTGTGTGTGTGTGTGTGTGTGTGTGTGGCCCTGTATACTGCTGTCCAGCTCCAGCAGAGCCTCTTCTTCAGTGTGTGTGTGTGTGTGTGTGTGTGTGTGTACACCGAGTCCAGAAGGCCCTTGAAATATGCACAGCGCTCCCATGCATAATACATGGGCACAGCAGGAGAAAAGAACTTGTGAGCCGAGTGGATCTCCACCTCTCCATCTCCCCACCCCTCCCCTCCCTTCCTCTCTTCCCTCCTCCTCTCCACTTTTCCCCTCTCCATCACACCGTCTGCTGCCGGTGCATATGTTTTAAATAACAACTCTCTCTCAGGGTCATTTGTGGGTCAGATATTATGATGGAGGGAGTGCATGCGGGGTGCACAGGTAGACAGATAGATGGCAGCGGGAAGGGGAATGAGGTGAGACCGCGCGGTCACAAAGCAGACACACATTTTTATGCTTGACGGAGGAACAGGAGAGCAAGGGAACGCGAAGAGATGGGAGACGAAATGATTCAGTGTTTTCAGTCAGCCGCGGCCTGGCCACCCAGCAGTTTCGGCGGATTCACTGACTAAGTAGGCCAGCTGTCAAAAGGTCAGCCGAATTACAGAAACCGCAGGCCGTCAAGTTGTTGCAACTTACTAATGTTTTGTCATTTAACTCAAGAGGGAAAGGTAACGTTCTCAGAAGCCTCCTGCCGTACTGTACACACACACAAAGAAATAAAAGTCATTAACTCAGAAGCCGGTGAAGCTGCTTATAGCTGTTATGCTCCCAATTGTTGAAACAGTCTGTCAGAGGAGTTGAGATGTGAGGTTTAAAATTTGTCTTTCCACTAAAGCGTTTAGTTTTAGCCTAGTGCATATGAGTGTGTGTGTGTGTGTGTGTGTGTGTGCCTGGTTGGGAATGTGCGGGCATGTGTGTGTGCTCTCTTTCTGGGGGGAGGGCTCTCTCTGCGATATATGCATCTGTGTATTTTCTCTATATGATGCATTTTTATTGTGGGATTATGTGAAGCACACAGGTTCTTTGTGTATTAAAAAGTAGAGTTTGACATGACTTAAACATGCTTGGAAGCTATTTCCACTGAAAGCTGATGCAAAGGCAAAATAAATGAACAAAACTGAGCATTGGGTTCAAAGTTTACTGGAGATAAAAAAAGAAAAAAAAAAAGCTCTATAGACAAAAAAGTCATCCCAAGTCAACACATGCCAAGTATGCCAATTATGGAGAACATATGGCACCGACTCCTTTTTTATTTTAATGTAGCGTTTTTTTCATTTTACAGTGGATGGATGGACTGTGTGGACTTAAGAATCAAATACACAAACATAAAAGAAGTACATGCACACAAAAAGTATAGTGGCTGACTTACGATGAGCTGCTTGAGGCCTACGAAGGACTGCTCTACGGAGTTGGCGGTGAGGACCTGTCGCTTCATGGCTGCCTGCTCTCCCAGGAAACGCACCATCAGGTCTTTCACAGCATCGCCCTGCAGCACACACACACACACACACACACACACACACACACACACACACACACACACACGGCCATTCAGCACAATGCGAAAGGACACTTTGATCCACAGTGCCTTACAGTACCGTGAGCGCATACCAGCTGTGACTTATCCGGTGAGCTACACAGAACGAATGGGGGTCAATGACGGTCAATCCCGTTTGTCACCTGTGGCTGCGTGAGTAGGAATTATTATCACACATTGTTTCGCCTGACAAGCGGTGAAAACTGTGGCCCGCAATGTAACGTCCAAACAACAAACTTAATAAAGTGAGCCGGGGCAGAGTTCTAACCAACAAAAACAGACTCCAAAAGAAAAAAAAAAGTGTTATCCTTGATCCAGCCTTTGAGTGGGTCTAATCGGCTCGCTGGAAATCGGCTCTTAGCGGGCGAAAGCACCAGGGTGAAGGGAAAAACCTTGATTTTTATTCAGGCCTTCAATATTATTCAATCAAAGATTCAAACACATTCAGATAATGAATAAAATCTGAGCTAGGAGGTAGACACGCACTAGATTCCTTCAGCTGAATAACAACAATGATGTTTAATCAGTGTTGTTATTCTGGCTAGATGTTAGTGCTGAGGGTGCTCAGAGAATGTTTATGAGGAAAACCACATGATGTGGGACCAGGGAGCCAGGAAGGGGGTGTGTGTGTTTGAAGACAAGTTTCAACGCAGTGGGTAATGTCTCAGTAATGTTGCAGTAGTGACCAGACCAAACACACATTAAAGCAAATCTAATGCCGGTAAAAGCACAAATTAGTGGGTTAATCACTTCGGATGTAATTCTCTTAATTCAGATAGATTACATACATTTGATCCTACTTGGGGTTTTATGTTTTACTGTGTCAGTTAAATAATATAATGGTTCAAATTAATGGTTCAAATGGTCGGGCAGTATCCTATAATTCACTGGCATCCAAGCCAGCTGAGCTAGGATTGGCTCTCATGTTACTACAATACTTCTGACTGGTGGAGTGCTGCAGGAACAAACAACAGAATCTACATCTCTTTCTTATATGTAACAGTAGTTGAGACCCTGGCCTCTAATTAGCGCTAAGCAATATGGACAAAATTATTATCATGGTAAACATAAGAAATTATTTCAATATCGGTATTGAACGATAATAATGTAAAATATATATGTAAAATAATTTTTGTTCATTGCATTTGTTCATTGCATTGAACTGCATTGTAATAAATAAATAAAGATAAAACTTTAATTTTCAAATAATATTCCCCAATTTGTTTCAAATCTCATTTCCTGAGAGATCGTAATTAATTTAAATATTTGCTCTTTGTCATTATTCAGACAACACATGTGTGTATGATGTTAACTAAATATCATATTTTTTAAATTTTATTCTTATTTTCTTTTTGATAAATGATTAATCGATTAATTGATTTATTTTCTGTGGATCGACTAATCGATCAATCGACTAGGCTAATTGTTTCAGCGCTAGATATATTTTTCCTGAAAGACGATAAATGATAATATTGAATTATTGCCCAGCCCTGCTTCTAATATTGTGTTGTGGCTTAACAGAGCACAAATCTGGAAGTATGCATTCACACATTTAGTTGAAAAATCCAGCCACAAAATCCTTTTCTATTGTAAATGACAGGAGAAATTGCACTCTGTTCCAACAAGGCTGACTTTTTGTAGATACAGGTTTTTTTGTAAGACACACACGGTTAGCATTCTACTGCCAAAGCGCTCGTCCTACCTGCAGGTTGTCGAACTTGAGGCCGGGCATGGTCAGTCTGTTGGTCTCTATGTAGACTGGGCTGTACTGCTGGGTGGCCACAGAGATCAGCACCTTCCTGGTCTCCTCGGACGGCAGCCAGGCATCGTGACGCCGATCCACCTCGCTCAGGCTCAGCGCCGTGGCGAACGGGTCATCGCTGCCCGAGAACACGGCCTGCAGCTGGTTGAAGGGCTGCGGCTGAGCGGCCGGGGCCGAAGCCACGGCAGGGGGCGCTTGGGGTGCCGGGGCTCGGGTCGGAGCTGGGGCCGATTGGGGCGGAGGAGGCTGGGCCTTGGGGGTGGTTTCGGTGGGGGCGGGGCCAAAAAAGGAGCTGGGAGTGGGAGCGCCGGAGTCTAGAGGCCCTCCAGGGGTGGAGAGGGAGGAGGAGGTGGAGGAGAGCTGGCGTTCAGGGGTGGGGACTATGGGTGCGGGGCCCGGGGCGGGAGGGGTCTCGGCGTTGGGGTTGGAAACGGAGATGAAGGAGGAGGGGGTGGTGAAGGAATCGAAGAAGTCGGAGGCCGGATTGACCTGCCCGCTGTCGGTGAAGAACTTGCTGAGGCTGGGGCTGGGCTGGCACACGAGGGGGGGGGTCAGCTTGCTGGGGGTCCCTGCCTCGTCGTGTCCCCCGCCGCTCCCCATGCTGAAGCTGGGGGACTTGATGAGGGTGGGCTGGAAGCCGTCGGGCACCAGGGATTTAGGCTGGGTGCCCTGGCTGAATATGGTGCACACTGGCACGGGCTCGTCTTTAGGGCTAGTCCCCTTGGCACCCTGCGGCGCTGGTTCCACACTTACAAGATGAGATGGGCTCGGTGTGTCGCCTTGAGGTGCAGCTGAAATAGAGACTGTGATTTGCTCGTCTGCGTCTCTCTGCTCCTCTGCGTCCTCCTCTTCCTCCTGCTCAGAACTTTCCTTCTCCTGCTCCTCCACTGACACTGTGATCTCAGTTGCATTCTGTCCAATTTCAGATTTTCCCTCCTTGTCAGCTGAGTCCTCTCCTGCATCCTCCTCCTCCTCTCCTCCCTCCAGCAGGGAGTCAATGGGAGCCACGTCGTCTTCCTCACTGTTGTTAGGCGAGTCTGAAATCATGACACTCTCCATCATCTGGTCGTTGAGCTTGTCCAGCAGGCTCTCTGAGGGCGTGGCGCTGCTGTCCTCCTGGGGGGTGACAAACTCTCCCCCCAGGTCGATGCTGTCTTCCTGGAGGAGGACACAGTCAGTGGAGGGGGGCAGGCTGGAGGCCGGCTCCGGAGGGGCTGGAGCTGGGGTTTCCTTGGTTACATCCTCCACTGTGATGTCCAGGGTGACTGGCCGCTGGGCAGGAGCCTCGCCACTATCCATCTCACTGCTCCTGCCAATACAATAAAGCAATAAATGGCATCATTAGTCTTTCAATATACGACTAAGGCAGACTTAAGTGTACAATTACCATTATTCTGCGTCTCGAGGGGCACTACAACATCTTTGGCTCGCTTCCTGTCACTCTAAATAAATGTTCACCTATATTTCAGCAGTATTAGCTATATAGAGTAAGAGGGTGGTTTCGTCATCTGCCAGTTCGTGCTGCCAGTCTTGTCACTGAGGCAGCCGTCACCTGGGATATTGGACGATTGCTATCGATTTGGTACTAGCTATCTTGCTAACGCCAGGTCAGCTGGTTAGCTAACGTAAGCTCATGGCTAAGCAGCTTGCGGAAAATATCAAATACATCATGCTTCCTTGATAACTATCCGCAGATAAACAAACATGGAATATACCACCGTGCTATCCATACCACTTTGCAATTACAGACTATAAGAATACATTTTTCTAGCACAAACACGTAATGTTTTCTTACCCTCACTTGAGACTGACAGCTAGAACTATAGTGCGCGTGCGCGGTTCTACCAGGAAGCTAAATGTACGGTGTTCGAGAGTTGACAAATTTCATGACGTTGCGGACGATTTGTATTCTTGAATGGTTTTACACGATTTTGAACACGTAAACCTAGCACTACAGGGTAATCATTACGTATTTTAACTACTAGCTTCGTTTACTCGACATTTATTATCGCGGAAATGCATCAACATATGTGCTGTGTGATGGACAGTCAGTAGTCTGTGTACATTATTTTCTAAATCTTTGTCAAGACAGGATTACGTAGAAGAGAAGGAGGGAAGGAGATACCGTGCAACAGACTGGAGACATGGAGGACGATGCTCCTGTCATCTATGGCCTCGAATTTCAGGCACGTATTGCTCCTGCACTGTCCACTCATCATTATTTACCTGAGTGGTAGCTAGCTAGTTAGCTCCTATCCTATCCTATTCTATTCTATTCTATTCTATTCTATTCTATTCTATTCTAGTCTGAGGTCGTTCCATTGATAGATTCCATAGATTCCCGTTCTTTGCATCAGTGTCTTTTACTTAAATGTTCTGTTCTGTTCTGTACTATTCTATTCTATTCTATTCTATTCTATTCTATTCTATTCTATTCTAGTGCAGTGTAGTGTAGTGTAGTCTATTCTAGTGTAGTGTAGTCTAGTGTCATGTAGTCTAGTCTATTCTAAATTCATTGCATAGATTGTGCAGTATCATTATCAGCTGTATTTCTGGCCACCATTGACTGTTGCCTAAAATGTTCTATTCTATTTTATCCTATTGAAACTTAGTCGTTGTTAATGTGTTAGTGTGAAGGAATGTACAGGTTTGTTCATTTTGTAACCACTTTGCAGGCACGAGCGCTTACTTCCCAGACAGCTGAAACGGATGCCATTCGCTTCCTTGTGGGCACACAGTCACTGAAGTTTGACAACCAGGTGAGACATCAAACAGAAGTCATCACATACACCTAAAACTGTGTGGGAAGGAGTATTACTGGTACTAAAAACACCATCAGTAGAGTATTAAAATACAAATGTAGTTTGTATTTTGGGATTTTATGTACAGAAAGCTGCACTGTACATGTACCTGAGACCTCGGCCCTGCCAAACAGACCCCAAACACTTTTTATTTTGGTCAAGGGATTCCTCTTCGGTCTGCTGCGATCTGTTTGTTTTCCAAAGTCAGGATGAATCATATTTGTGGGGTTGTGAGTATACAATAAGGGTTATTCCTGCCCGAATGCAGGCAGTTGTTGTGCGGGAAACTGCTGCTTTTTGGAAAATAAAAAGACCAGGATTCTGCACAGGCGCTTTGGAAGGAGCAGCAGGGTCTCAAGCAAAAAATAGGGCAATCCACACCTAAAATTATTTTTGGGAAGGGGAAGAACGTCTTATTTTATTACAGTGCTTCTTCAAGGACATCCTGCCCTAGATTAAGACCCAAAGTTGATGTAAAGAGCAATATACGAACAAAAAATGCTTGAATGAACACAAAGTGGAGGCTACTTTTGTTACCTCACCATGTTCGAAAAAAGATTTTAAGACTGAAAGGCCAAAGGAAGTCTCAGCAGATTTGGATTGAGTCCCGCATAGCAGAGATTTTACAAGAACAGAGATCTTCAGCTCCTATTTATGTTATTATGACCTTCCATTAAAGGAGTGCCTTCAAATGGGTAACATCCTCCATTTTTTTAAACATCTTGAAATGGTATGGTATTAAACAAAACAAACATATTCAGAAAAAACCTCAAAACATAACAGGGTAATTGTTTTCTGCTCAATAATAGCAAAAATAAAGAAGGGAGGGCAACCGCTTCAGATGCAAAAATAATAAGGTAATAAAGTTTTTATTAGAGCTTAGTCACACTTAGCTGTTTCCCTCCCTTCTTCATTTTCTTAGTATATTTCTCCCAAGTTTGGGAGCACTATCGTGTTCCACCTCTTTTTGTACCTCTGCTCAATAATAACAAATGGATAATTTACTTAACCTTGTATTGTTGGTTATCTGTAGCCCATTAAATTAATTTGCATTCTCCGTATTCGTTAACTCCCCTAAAGCAACGCCGGCCAAGGCTACCGTGGTAGTGTATTTCTATTTGGATGCATTTGGTTCTTTTTCTTCGGGTGATAAAATTAGAGTTACTTCATGTATTTTTGGTTGATTGAAGGTTAGCTTTAAGCTAGCCTGAGGGTTCTGGGGTTTTTGGTAGTTGTGTGTGTGTGTGTGTATGTGTGTATGTGTGTGTGTGGTGTGGACACAAGGTTTCGGGACCACAGGTGTAGCTCAGTGGGGACACGCTCAGCCTTGCCCTCATACACCAGTAATTGGAGTTCCGCCAGTCCATCCAAATTTTTAGACAGATCTGTGTGTGTGTGTGTGTGTGTGTGTGTGCATCCATGTTATGTGTACATCCATGTTTTTGTGCACAAGTATGTGTTTGTGTATGTGTACTGTGTGTGCATGTGTGTGAGAGAGAGAGAAGGAGTGAGGGTGTGCATGCAGGCGTGTGTGCACATCTTGCAGAGGTCATTACAGAGACAGATGACAGAAACAGTTGGCTCTAAATGGGGGGAGAAATAATTAGCTCTCTGAGAGGAAGAGAGAGAGAGAGAGAGAGAGAGAGAGAGGGAAGAGAGAAGAGAGAAGGAGGGGAGATGTGTCTGCCTCGAAAAAACTAGCCTATTTTCTGGCAGACTTTGGTGTGAAAACGGTCTGGCACTGAATGCAGACAGAGTGCCATCCAAGTCTTGTGTAGCGCGTCTAATACAGAGCTTGTTGGGAATGGTGACAATGCATTCCAGTCGATCTGTGTGATTTCTTATTACGCACTGTCAATAGCTTAATACACTCCTCCTAACACTTCCCTCCTCTCTGGCATGAGTTCAGATCTGGAGACACAAGAGAAGCAAATAGACTAATTCTTCATAGTGGTGTAAAGTACACTCATCATATATGGGGCATACATTAATGAAGCTACTCTTTAAATTCACTGCTGTACTATAGATCTTGGGGCAGATGTCTTATTGAGTCTCATTTATGATATGCACACATTTTATTTCCTAAACAAACACAAGCAAATGTTGCAAAAATGTAAAAAAAAAAAAAAATCCTTAGTTTACTGACATTTCCTCAAATTCTCTCTGATATATTAATGGAAAAAAGTGATCAAAGCTGTGGAATCTAGCAGAGTCATTATTCATCTTTTAGTTTGTATTCTTTGAAGCGATCCTACATTTGAATCTAGTCAGTTTTATTCATGAAGCTCCTTGTCTTTTCCACTGCTGTTCCAGCAAATATCACGCATACGTTTGCCGGCTGCCGCTGGTTAGCTCAGTTCATCTCCGCTTGGACTCGCAGTATGAAAAACCTTTTTCCGATTGGCATTTCAACCCTGATAGCTTCTGCTGTATCCATAAGCCTCCTGGCCTCTCCACCTCCCATTAAGCATAATGCAGGGTGGAAATGTCTCTCTTAACTCGCCGAGCACCTCTCAAATCCCTCAGAGACCAATAGCTAGAATGACAGATCGGCGGGCGCGGCGGCATGGCATTTAAGGCTGCTAACGAGATAAAGCGCCCGAGCTTGGCACCTCTCACCCGCGCGCTACTCCTCCGCCCTGCTTACTGTCATCTGCGCAGCTAAAGAGCTTTAGCGTCGAGGCCCCAGAAGTGGGGGCCACGAGCCAGCTCGGTTTTATCCCTCCCTTAGCCCCTCTTCCCTGTCTCCCTCCTCTCCTCCCCGCGCTTCAATTCCTCCCTCCATCGGCACATAATTAAAAGCGCTGGGCCGGGTGCCCAAGTGGCTGAAGGCTATGAGTCACTCCCCAGGCCTGGAAGAAAGGGGGATAAATCACCTGGGGGAGGAGGGCTGGAACTTCTCTCTCCCCCCTCACACCTGGGTTCATTCGGGGGGACCCTATTACCGGGCCCTCCTCTTCCCTCCAATTACCCTGTCCCGCCGGCCCAAATTTATTTGTACGGCTCCCCCACCACCATAAAATTATAACTTTGCGTAATAATTTTTTGCTCGATGCGGTCCAACCCAAGGTTAATGGCTGCCTAGCTGACTTTGAGGCGGCTGAAGGATGCTGCCGCTCCGATGCTCCCCTCCTCCTCCTCCTCCCTCCCCCCCCACTCTCATCCTCTTGTTCAGCCTGTAAAAGTAGTGCAGGGAAGGGGAGTGGAAGTGCCTAGCAGGAGTTATTGTCCAGTGCAACCCCATTAACGGTCCCCCAAGGTGCTGTAAGTGTCTCTCTTATGGGAGAAACCGCCATTAATTGTCTGATCAAACCTTGAGACCCTCACTGTTTTACCGCGCTGTGGGCCCTGAACCGCATTCAATAGAGGGCCTTCATAGAATAGATTTCCATCTAATGAAAAGAGTTGAATGAGGAGGAGTTTCTATTAACTTCTTATGGATAAAAGTTTAGCCTGTTTGTTCGAGCCGGTATGCTGTAAAGTCGAGAGCGCCGTTGATTGTGTGTGCCCGTGCAGCCAAGGTCTCAGCTTTACACCAGGTCAAGGAGCCGACTTTGAGCGTGCACCAAGTCTTCCTGATAACGGCTCATATGCTACTGAAGCTTTGGACAAGTTCTTGATATGCATCTTTTGTATCCTTGATCATGAAGACTCAAATATGAATAAACAGTAAACAGACACCATGGAAACTGAGCTTTCACAGATGGCAAAAAAAACCCAGCAGCAATCAAGATAAGGTGTATACAACTTCAGTGCTTTTTGGCATATCCCACGTAACTTATGTTCAGGGTTTCCACAGTTGAGACAAATAATAACAATATCGTTGTGCTTTTAAACACACTCAACATCTTCCAGGACCCAAAGGCGTACGTGTCAAGTCTTTCAGAATGTGAGGGTTGAATTGGCGTCAGATGTTCCTGATGTACAAGTCTGTTATCCAAAATCAGCACTCCTATGCTGACAGGCCTGATTCAAATGGAATGGAATGAAGTAAGAAAACATTTTGAGTATTTGCCCTAGGCTTCACTGTGTTATATTTAAAGGATGCAAAACACAGTAAATACATAATCAAACAACAAAAGACACAAGAGCAACACGGCAGAGCCTCCTGTATGTGTGCAGTATACAGGAGAGGTAGAGATTTGCTGGAAATGAAGAATTCTACAAGGAAATGGCATGCAGAGTAAACGACCTTTTGGATGTATTTTTCTGGCTATAATGCCTCCGCTAGGGCAGCTTGTCAAATTCATGAAAAAGAGCATGTGAAAGAGCATCCAAAAAACTGTTTTCACTTTTCTGGACCACATATATCAGACATATGTTTCTGAGGTATTCCAGTAATCTTACTGGCTATGTTCATAATATGCAAATGTACTCCTGGCCCTGAGGATGCCATACCATATTGAAAAGTTAAATGTCATGCAGATCAGAACAAGATGTTAGAGTACACTTCGCTAAAGCTAAACCATCATCCGCCTCCAAAGGGTTGCTTACAAGAAACGGCCTTAAAAAATACAGAAGTAAAGCCTCTTCACTGAAACGCTCTCTTGGATCACTCACCCTGTCCTCCGTCCCTTTTAGCGGGACCCTTTGTCTAAGCAAAGACGGAATGAGCTTTTATAGATTTCCTTTTGTGTTGAACCTTTTTCCTCTGCCTCCTCCAACACGTCATACGCAGAACTCCCATGAGTCCAACATGACTTCTGAAAGAGTGTCTTAATCGTCGCTTTGAAGGCCAAATCAAGACGAAAAGTCGTCGGCCGTGTGAAGTTGAGGGGGGAAAAAAGGAACCAAAGTGATGTCTGCATTGAGATTGCGTTTACTGTCACATTAAAAAAAAAAAAAAAAAAAGGGAACCTTTTACTTTTTCGGGGAGTGAGGGGAGCTTTGAACTACGGATCGTGCGTGGAGGGAGATGAGAGGGAGGTGCGCATAGTGTTTTAGCTCCGGCTTCATCCTCAACACCTCTCTCTCTCTGTCTCTCTCTGTCTCTCTCTCTCTCTCTCTCTCTCTCTCTCGTGCTTTCTGTCTCTCCTTTCCCCCTAGATCCACATCATTGACTTTGATGATGAGAATAACATCATTAATAAGAACGTCCTCCTGCACCAAGCTGGGGAGATATGGCACATTGGCGCCAGTCCTGCGGATAAGGCTGTGCTTACCACCTGCTATAACAAAAGTGAGTTTTCCCTCCACTGCTCCCTCTCTCTCTCTCTCTCTCTCTCTCTCTCTCTCTACTGCCTCTTTATGCATTTCTCTCACACATTTCTTTCTTTCTTTTAAATTCATATATGTCTTCTTTTCGTTCCTCTGCCAGTCAGATCGTCTTTATCTCTCTTGTCTAATTACCTCATGCACATCTGTGGAGAATGTCAGACTTACCGTTTAATCAGGTCTTTAACAGGTGATCGATAGCCAGTCTCTCCCCGCTGGTCCAGCAGTAGCAGCTGTGTTAGCAGTCATGTTCAGACCCTGATAGAATCAATACTAATGTGTGGACATGATGACCCACATGAGGGATAGCAGCACCCGCGAGGTCACTGTCTGAGAGGAGAAAGTCCCTTTAAGGGCGCATCACCCTATCAGTGTTTTCACCTCATCATACAACTTGACACCCGATATTGGGTTCACTGCATTATAAAGCCACAGAATCAGAAATACATTGAAAAAAACCTGAAAACCTGTTTCCATTGATCTTGGTCAGTTCAGTTGAGATTGGTGGACATGAACAAGTCATCTTCAAAGTTTGATACAGGAGAAATCAAACTCTAATCAGTGATGTCATGACAGAGAGTCCAGCTTTGTTGACATTATGACAGTATTTAGGGTGATTTTCTGTGGATATTGGGCACATATTTCAGCAGGGTGGCCTAGTGGTTAGAGACTATAATTCAACCAGAAGACCCGGGTTCAAGCCCGGCAAGCATCAGCCATATTAAAGCCCATGTGCCCATGTGTATATTTGACCGAGGGTGTCTGGATTTGGTCATTGTTACGTTACATCCCTGCTCACATGCTAGCATATCCACTGAAGCTAGCACACCATTATCTCACACTAACAATCAACAAGGCAAGTAAACGTCCAAAAGAAGATTGGAAAAAAGAGAAAAAATATGAAATTTCAATTTAGTTAGTTAGTTAGTTAGTTGGATGCTGTTTTAGCAGCTAGCATAAGAGTAGCCAAATCTGGACACCCTTGGCCAAATCCATATACACACCTCTTCAAGACAAGGCAAGAGTTTCCTGCCAAAAAGCAACTGACTTCAAATCAAGACACATTTGAGAAGTTAGATATGACATTTCATATCAAAGACCGTGTGTCAGGATTTGACTATGGGTGACTGGCTTTGGTCAGTGTTACGTTACATCCCCGCCCACATGCTAGCATTCCCGCTGAAGCTAGCACACCACTATCTCACACCGACAGTCGCAAAGCAATTGAATGTCCAAAAGAATATTGCAAAAAATTGACTGACAAATGGGTGAAAATGTAATTAAATCTCACTCCATTAGCTGTAGTGCTCGTGGTCATGGGTTAGCGGCATGGCGAGTTAGCAGCTAGCAGCCTGACTGAGTTTTGAAGGAGGAGAGGCGTTGAAAAATAAGTGTTGAAGGCAAAGCTGTGGCAGCTGATGGCCGATACAAGAGCATTGGTGACAAGTTACTCGACACATGACAGTAATATTATTATTTTTCCAGTAACAAGCAGTGAAACAAATTACAATTTAAATTTCAGTAATAATATTACCGTTACCAATTTTGTTACCCCACCCCCATCATCCTCTCAGCTGCCTTAGCTTAGATGAGAAATGGTAGAAAAGTTTACTTTCTTTCTCCGGTTGGAAGTATTCCCAGTACTTTTATTTTATCGAGCAAAAGGATGACAGGAACATTGGACATCATCGCTATGGGCTTTCCCTGTTCATTCACAGGAGAGGTAACGGAGTTATCCCAATGGCTTTTAAGGTAATAAGAGAAGATGCAATCTGCAATTTTGGAGGTATAATAGAAAAGTGATATAATGTGTACCAAATTATTGCTCCCAGTGACTAAAAAGTAATGGCATTACTTTTGAAATAAGTCATGAGTAATGTATTACTTTTTTTTGAGAAATGAGTGCGGATTTTGAGTAATGAGTGCAGATGAAAAGTGTTAATTATCATGAAGACTAATGGCCAAGGCTCAGTCTCAGGCCGTTGTGTGGCATGTATACAGTATGGCCGCCTCCTGATTTCAGAATGGCGATGTACCACTCCTGTGTGTGTGTGTGTGTGTGTGTGTGTGTGTGTGTGTGTGTGTGTGTGTGAGAGAGGAGTTGTGTCACATAGGAGCAGACAGCCATGACAGATGGGGGCAGAGTCATCGAGTGGGGGAGGTTGACGCAGAGTGCAGAGTAGGCCTCTAGGGGTAGCAGATACTAGTGGGACAGGGTGTAGTCTCTCTCTCTCTCTCTCTCTCTCTCTCTCTCTCTCTCTCTCTCTCTCTCCCCTCTCTCTCTCTCTCTCTCCGCTGAGTTCTACATGCTTCAGTTCACAGGATGACAGCCACACTGGACCGGGCTGAAGCTCAGACAACCCAGCACACATTGCTATGCGCGCACACACACACACACACACACACAAACACACACATACACAAGTATATTATATACGCATTCAGGCACCGTTTCCATACTGCCTCCCACTGGCACCCAGATATGTGAGCAAGAAAAGGCTTTTGTTCCAGATGATTGCTTGCCCACTTACTCCAAGTGCAGGCTTGTCTAAAACCACTCAAGAGCCTGCGGACTCGCACCACGTTGCTTTTTAATTTGACAAATAGGCCTAACGCCAGCGTTTCATAGCCCAACGCCTGCCCACACACTGTCAATATCTACACCAAAAAGAAATTATACTCTCTCGCTCTCTCTCTGTTTACTCTCTCTCTCTCTCTCTCACTCTCTCTCTCTCTCTCTCTCTCTCTCTCTCTCTGTGATTGGTTTTGCCCCGCAGCCTCAAACTTTTAGTCCAATTACTGTATCAATTCTACATTTACTCCACTGGTTCCAATTAGCTGCTCTGGCTCTAAGGAGTGTGGCTGTGCCAAAATAACTCATTTGTGATGTAGATTTGGAGGAAATCGTACGCCACGTCACAGCATTAGCGCCTGTCCACCACACACACACACACACACACATACCCACAGCCACTCTGTACTATAACGTTGTGTGTATTTGTCTGTGTGTGTGTGTGTGTGTCGTTCCCCCCTGCAGCCAGTGACAGCAGGGTGGTGTCCTGTGCGGCGGTGTGGCGGATGCCCTGCGATTGGGAGACGGGAAGCCACGAGTCACCGGACGACTCCGCCCACAACCCCCAAACCCTGGAGCTGCTCTGTCACCTTGACAACAGCGCCCACGGCAACGCTGCCTGGTAGGTGTTGCCGGGGAACGCTAGCATTTGGGTAAACTAAGAGTTATGGATGCAAGAGCAATTATTACTGTATTGTGATCCGTAGGTAGTGTGCAGGTTTGTGTTTGGCCTTGTTTGTACTCTGCATATCTGTGGGATGTAGTATAGCTAATGTTTTTGCGAAGAATAGCTGTTTCCCTGGAAATAACTAATGGGGATCCAAGTAAACAACAAACCTAGCTTTTAGGTTCAAACATAATAAATTCAAGAGGCGTCCTCATGGCTCGGTGGGTTGAATCTATCTCCCCACCAGTGACACAGTGGTAAGTATCTCCAGGCGGTGATCATCTTAAGGCAAACAGCCACCTTAACTTGCATCAATGTATTTACAGTGTATTCTGAATGTCATATCACAAAGAATTATGGCAGACTGAAAAGGTGCATAAACTGTATTCTGCAAATAAAAAAGTGGCTAAACTGAGTTTAGGAGGCTTTACCCTCCACTACATCCCTGTTGAACTCTTCCCATCCCTCTCCCATCTTTTTCTGTCATTTTACCACTTGAAGCTATCCAAAGCCAAACTGCTATAAAACAAGTACAGATTCTGTACAGTGCCACTCCACTTTCATTTTGTTACAGACACGATTGGTAGAAAAGGATGTTCTCAAGTGCTGTAAACTGTGATGAAGTTTGATAGCGCCCAGGTATAGAAGAGTGCTGTGTGCGCTGTAGAATTCTGCACTTTCTGCACTGTTTGCCCTCATAAATGAAGTTTGCTTGTGCGCGACGGTCCTATGTACATACATCGCATATAGAGCAAGTGTATTTTTCAATATGTGTAAACCGTTTCCCCTCCATTCATTCAGCAGTGGTAGGCCCCCGCTGTGAGAAGCATGGGAAGATACGCCACTAGTTTGATTTACCCGCCTCAAACTACCGAACAAACAAGCCAAGGCCAATTTCAGTACAGTGAGTTCTTGTATCATGAGATTGGTATTTAAATGAGCGCCGTTTAGAAACCACAATTAGCGATGAAACCAGAGTTGGAGGAAGAACTGGGACACACCGTTGCATTCCACACACCGGTGTAAACGTCTTAGAGGAAAGCCAGAATATTACAGGAGTGGAATTGTTAGTTTAAGGCTGATTGTACATCAATATTTGTCTAAGAAGGCTCATCATTCTCTCTGTGGCAGCGCCGTGTAACGTTTTCCTCTCCAGTGCGCACCTCTTCTCTCCTCTTCTCTCCTCTTCTCTCCTCTTCTCTTCTCTCCTCCTCTCTTCTCTTCTCTCCTCCATCCTCATCTATCACCATCTCTCTCTCTCGCCGTTATCCCCACATCGCTCCATCTCCCCCTCTCCATCTTTTGCTTATCTCCCTGTCTCTCCCCCTCTTTCCTCCATATGAATGTTTTTTGTTTTTTTTATTGACTGGCCCACATATCTCAGATTGTAGTCACGGCCCGGGCCTTTGTCTTATAGTCCGAGCTGCTGTGCACAATGCTTGGCCATAACTCACTGCCTATGGGAATGGAAATCGATGGTCATTCCCCCTTTTTAGCCCGCTGTTCATCGGCTGTCTCATGATTGCTATCATTTTTAGAGGCGGCAGTCAGTTAGCGTGATGCATACTGTAGCAGGTGTCTGCGAGAGAGAGATAAAGATGGAGAGGGGGAGAGAGAGATGGAGAGAGAAAGAGAGAGAGAGAAGCTTACAAAGAAGTGAGAGAGAATGCATTTGTGCAACCACATATAGGCTGTATGTTTTTCACGTTTGTTAGAGAGGAAGGTTTTGTAGGCGTGTGTGTGTGTGTGTGTGTGTGTGTGTGTGTGTGTGTGTGTGTGTGTGTCAGAGGGCAGGTCAGGCAGGGCTGCTGGGTAAAGATTGATGGCTCTGGGCTCCACCGTCTTAACACCCTGAGAGCTGTAACCCTCACAAGGGCACCACACTGTGTGTGCGTGTGTGTGTGTGCGCGTGTGTGGTGGGTGTGTATGTGTGTGTGTGTGGTGGGTGTGTGCATTTGGTGCTGTGAAGCCTGTAGCCTATGCTGTGCACTATTGGCTCCCCTAGATGGATGGCTTTGGTCTGCTGCCCACCTCCTCCATCTCTCCATGACACACACACACACACACACACACATACACACACACACACGGAAGCTTACCCCCACTCACTCTGACAATACTGGCAGCTTGCACCAGTCAGGGTGTGTGTGTGTGTGTTCATGTGTGTTCGCCCGTGTTCATGTTGAGTGAGAAAAGGAGTAAAGAGACAGAGGAAGGAGTTTGTATTCTTATGAGGCGTGTGTGTGTGTGTGTGTGTGTGTGTGTGTGTGTGTTTGCGCCCGTTGTAGCGTGCCTGCCTGTATGCAGCCTGTATCCTTCATGTGTTGCCTGTTTGGCGGTCGGTGTGCCTGGCTGCTGTTGTCCCTCCACTACCACTAAAAATACCACTCTCTCCTTCCTCCAAATCCCCTCATTGTTTGGGTGGGCAAACATTTGAGCTACTGCCCCGTCGTGAAGCGTGCCTTGAATGAAAATATCGGCAAAATAGACCCAAAAAATAGGGCTAAACAAAGCTTTTTTGTGTGCGAGTGTGTGTGTGTGTGTGCCACAGCTGTGTTTTTTCTCCTTCTTCTCGCGCTTGGTTTCGATTGGGAGCCGCACCAGTCGAGCGAATCGATTCCCATTGAGCCATTTGAGCCAATCAGGGCCCTAGGAGGGAACGGTAAAGCGCAGAAGGCAACAAGGTTGATTTTCTAAAGTGGGGTGTGACAGGAGGGGGTAGGGTGTGTGTGTGTGTGTGTGTGTGTGTGTATGTGTGTGTGTGTGTGTGAGTGGGTGATTGTGTGTGTGTGTGCGTGCCCGCACCCACATGAATGCAATCATCTGTGATCGTTTTGAGTGAAAGGCAGTGTGTGAAAGTTTGACTGTACACATGTCTGCACTCTTCTAGTCTCCCTTTATCCCGTAGATAATGTTTTTGGTTTTTTTTGTTTTGTCTGTGTGTGTGTGTGTGTGTGTGTGTGTGTGTGTGTGTGTGTGTGCCTGGTAATGCAAAATTGTGTGTGTGTAGGCCTATGTCTTGGTGATCACCAAGTGTGATTTTCGCTGTGAGAGTCCCCACGGCCCAATCAATTGGACCCCACTGGTGGGCCTTCATGCGGACAAACAGCCCTGTGTATTAGGGTATTTCTGTGTGTGTGTGTGTGTGTGTGTGTACTATATCTGTGTGTGTGTGTGGGGTGGAGGGTGTCAGTCGATAGCCGGAGTCTCTGAGACCCCTCCTCTCCAAACACCCCATAGATTGGACACATTAACACACTCGCAGGTGATTCAAACGCCACGCTGAACACATGTACTGTAAGCAAGCACACACACACACACACACACAATGTACATCACACATACACCCAAAATACCACTTTCCATTTAATTTCCCCAGAAAAGCTAAAAAACCTGGTCCCCTTCAACACACACACACACACACACACACACACACATGCACGCTCTCACTCTGACATTGTCTTGCTCTTACACACACACACACGCACACACACTCAGGCGTTGTATATGAGGGGCTGGGATTAAACTCATATGGATGCAAAGCACAGCGGCAGGGAAACAATGTGATGGGGGAGAGAGAGAGAGAGAGAGAGAGACAGAGAGAGAGAGAGAGAGAGAGACAGAGAGAGAGACAGAGAGAGAGAGAGAGAGAGAAATAGAGAGAGAGAGAGACAGAGAGAGAGAGAGAGAGAGAGAGATATATGGGGCTGTAAAACCTCCACAGCTCTCCCAGACAATATTTACATACCGTTCCAATAGCCACTGTGCCAGCTTGTTGCGGAGCTCAAGGTCAAATGCACATAACTTACATTCTTTAATAAGCGAGAGGCAAGGCAATAAGAGAAAGAGATACTGTACATCTCTCTCTCTGTCTCTCTCTCTCTCTCTCTCTCTTTCTCTCTCTCTCTCTCGCTCTCCCTCGCTCTATTGCATGAATTAATTGATACTATTGGGAAGCATAAGGTGTGTAAATCCCAAAGTGGTGAATATATTTTAATTGGTCCTGCGGATCTGAGAGAGAGAGAGAGAGGGGGAGAGAAAGAGAGAGAGACAGATAGAAAGAGACACAGAGAGAGAGAGAGAGAGAGATGCTGCAGTCTCCATCTCTAAGGTCTATGAGCTGCAGTGAGGTATCCCACCAAGGCGTGTGTGTGTGTGTCTCGGTGTGTGTGTGTGTGTGTGTGTGTGTCCATACGTCCCAAGCCCATGACTTCCTCCTCCTCAGGAGGGCAGTAAAAGCTGTCCCTCGGCAACCATGAATTTACAGCCCTTATAAACACCTCTCCTCTCCTCTCCTCCTCCGCCTCCCTCCCTCCCTCCCTCCCTCCCTCCCTCCCTCTCCGTCTCCCCTCTCCACCTTTTCCAATATGAGTATGCATATTGGAAACTTAAATAAAAATCCAAAGGCAAACTTTAACTTTGTCTTCCCTCCCTTCCTCTGTCATTTCTTTTTTATCTCGTGCGAACACGCTCCCCTTCTATAATACAGGCTCTCTCACTCAAACGCACACACTGGCTTTGTTGCTGCCGCTTCAGGTTGACAAATGAGTCTGAGGAAATGGAGTTGTCTAATTGATGAACTCCTTAAACAAATGGCATCATTTTGTAAACCTCTAATGACAGCAGCTTTACAGCTTTGATTGGGCTCAGAAATCCGAGCCCGGCCCAAAGTCTGCACCTCAGTGGCATTTTACACCCTTAAACCTAGATTAGACACAGAGTTTTTTTGCTTAAGCAGAAACGTCACGCTGAATCAAAACCTTCATAGGCATGTAGCAACTTTTTCAGGGCGAGGTTACATATAGATTATTGCTAGGTCTGTGACTGCACTGCTTTTAAAGTAGACAGGACTTGGAGTTAAAAGTACTGCTTCTTCTCTTGGGTAGTCTCCTTCTCCTCATTGCATGTAGTTGTGTCTTTCCGTCGTTATTTGGTAAACCTATCCATGGCCAAGCTGAGAAAAAATAAAGCGTACAACTGGCACATGATCCAATCAACATCATAGGAATTACTAGAAGGCACATGCAAAGCACAAACCTCCGCCTACGCTGAACAATTCTCCAACTTCCTGTTACACCCAAAGACATCATTCCTTAAATTTTAATAAATCGATTTCCTGACCCTGCAAACATTCCCTTAGGATATGGAATCAAATCTCTATTTCCATTAGTTTCATAGTTAAGGCTAAAAAACAATAATCGTCTAATGCCGGAAATCCCAGATCCGGATCACCACCAAAATCCACTAAATTGTTCCTTGGCCCAAGGCCTATCTGTCCAGCACATCGAATGGAAATCCATTCATAAGTTCTGGAGATATCCTGCTGACAGAAAAGTAAACAAACTAACTAATAGGGGCGAAAACATAACCTCCATGGCAGAGAACAATTTGGGGTTCCGGCCTGCTAGGACAGGTCCCATATGGCTTCAGCATAAAATGAACACTTTAACTAGAACACAGTGAAGAATCAGATCTCTAAGAAGCATGCAGTGAGGAATCCATACTCTGCAGAAAGTAGTATGCAGTTAGGAATAAAAGCTAAGCATGCAATAAAAGCTAGTACTTATTTAATACCAGTGAGGCAACCCTATATCCCACTGCTGTGTCTGAAAACTGGATTGACAGAATTGGGATGCTGGATTTGCCAGTATTGAGTGCAAGTTTCGATTTGTCACTTCTTGTGTGTGAAGAAGTTTCCCTGCCAGCGTCCACGCCCAAGTATTTGGGCAAATGGGGCAAATCTGTGCCTTCTCAATTACGGGGGATGGAACAATTTTCTCTGTCGCAGGCCCACTTTGTGGTTTAGGCTGATAGGACAGGTGTATCATTACGCAAAAATCTTGCCTAGTGCAGCTTTAATGGCCGGCTGTTTACCCTATCATTTTCACATTCACTACACTGAAATGTCCTACTGATCAGCAGATACTCGATGGGCTGTCTGTACACGAGCCATCGCTGGCATTTATCCTTCAAAGTACTGCATCACCAGGCAAGCAACAGGTAGCTGTATTCAAACTCCAGGAGTCAGTAACTATGGACAGTTTAATTCTTGCAAAAATATACCAATATATTCTGTAACTCTTGTGCAATTGTTTGAATGTCCTTGTTGATACTGTACATGCAAAACAGAGCGATTTGTCCCAGAGTTTCTTTGGGAGTGCATGCAGATGTTATGAGTCAGTGTTAGTCTGGTGTTACTCATGGTTCTGTATTTAGCACTCGTCTAAAATCTGAACAACTCCCTATTCACAACAGGCTCCATTCCCCTGTGTCTGCAGCATATGTGCATTTGCATATATGTATGTTTGGCAGTCATATATATTATAATTGACTGTGACTCTATGGTTTTCCGTGTGTTTGTGTGTGTGTGTGTGTGTTTGTGTGTTGACAGCGTGCTGTGGGAGCCCATGGGGGACGGCAAGCGCGTGATTTCATTGGCTGATAACCACGCACTACTCTGGGACCTGCAGGAGAGCTCCACACAGGCCACGGTAAGACACACACACTCACACACACACACAGAAAACCACAGTGCCACACACACATACACAGACACGCACGCCATATCACACAATAGCTAACTCATTATTTGATAACCACCGTATCGTCTTGGTGTTATCACACACACATCCTCCCTCTGCGACAACAGCGGAGGAAAGTGTCCACCATTCATTCTCTCTCTCTCTCTCTCTCTCTCGCACACGCACACACACACACACACACAGTATCTGGGCAGATTTTAGGCTCTGGCTACTTTAATATCATTCTGGTCAAGTCTCCCCTACTGTGATAGTAATAGTCTTCTTTAATAACTTGGAAAAAAAATCCTTCTAAGTATTTCTTTTCTTAATACATGAAGTAATATGATCAATGTCACACATTTTGTTTCACGGGAAATGCAGGAAGTGCGGAGGACAGTTCTTGAATGTCTTCTTCACTCTGTAGATGCTCGCCATCTCAAGTGGAGCTGAAAACATTTTTGAATACATCCGCGCTCAGTTCTGTCTCCTGCAGAACTACACAACAATAATGGCCTTTAATGGAGTAAAAATGAATAGAACAGTGTGTAACTCTTGAACAGTGAAAGCGTTAGAGTAGTTCTGGCCAGTTCCCACATAGTTGCGTCTTTCCTAATGCAAGGTGAAGAGGCTCTTCAATGTAAATCCCCTGTCTCCAACCCACCGACTTTGCAATTAAAATGCCCATTATGTATTTAAAGACTCAAGATAATGGCTCGAGCATGTGTGCATGTGTGTGAGTAATAAGTAATAGAGTAGCGGTGTGTCGGCCTATGCACCTGTGTGTGTGTGTGTGTGTGTGTGTGTGTGTGTGTGTGTGT
>NC_136013.1:19095688-19098188 GCF_048128805.1 Centroberyx gerrardi
CTGGAGTGAGTTGGATATAGATTCAGTGTCTAGGCATGTCGTCTCATTTGAAAAGCATAAAATGTTACAGTTTAGCCTGCTAAACTGCTGTCATTTTTGGGATTTGATGACATTCTGTCAGTTAAATGTTGCTCAGCTGAAATCCCTAAAACGTTACAATTAATTTAAATGAGTTTGAGCCGGTCTAAATCGCCCCTCATTTCAACTTTGATTCAGCTTTCAACACTCATCAGTCTTCGGAGCTCCGAGGGCCGTTCCTGCTCTGAGCAGTTGATCCATAAGTAACTGTGAGTGATCTAGTGTATAGATCCTTGCCATGGGACCAAGGTGAGGCAGGGGTTAGCGGGCCTAACATCGACTGAGCAGTGGGATGCGGAGCAGAAAGGTGCACGCTGCCACCTCCAGGTCTCCATACTGGGCAGTTCTGGCCATATGGGTCCTGTCAATAATACTCATGTGCTGTCAGGCATTCAGAACAGAGAAGGAACGACTAATCCATATGTTGGAGCGCTCTGCAGACAGGCAGCAGTGGCTGTAGTTATCATTCTCAGGAGATTAACATGTTAAGGCTATAGACCAGGTGCAGTTTCTTAGAAAACAAAACCAACAATCCTGGTGTTGGCATTCTGACTTTTCAGACCAAACTTCACTTTTGTAAAAACTGGAATCAATTCTCACCTATTATTCAATCATATCACTTCATCAGATCATGCACTGCAAAAATTGCCATCTTTTCATAGGTCATTTAATCTTGTTTTGAGGATTCAAAGATTCAAGGATTTTCTTGAATGAATTATCATTATACTTATTATTATAGTCAATTGATATGCTTCATTCTGCATCGTGTCAAGATACTGCAACTTGTTTCTACAAAAGTCTTGAATCAAGTGAAACTGCGCTGGAAAGAAGTGGAATTACCTCTCTGCCGATTGGCAGAATTTTTCACTTTTAAGACCAAATAAGACTAAATGACTTGTTAAAATGGACATTTATTGCAGTGAATGTAGAAAAAGTTATGTTTGCAAGAATAAATACATGTTTCAGTGTGAAGTGAATCTGCTGCTGGCAGTGTCACAGCAATATGCAAGATATTACGACAGAGCAATACTGAATGAGTGTAGTCTTGAGAGAGAAACACTAACATATTGATTGAATGCACCTTTGACTGTATTGGATGAACTTGTTGCCAGTATTTGCTGAAATTCATGCTCCTAATCAGAGACTGTCATGGGAATACGGCTGTCCTCCCCAGGTCTCCAGCACCACCACCTTAGAGGGCAAAGGTCAGCTGAAGTTCACCTCGGGCAAGTGGAGTCCCCACCACAACTGCAGCCAGCTGGCCACAGCCAACGACACGGCCATACGAGGCTGGGACCTGCGCACCATGAGGTGAGCTACGCCTCCCACAATCAAATGTTTGGTCACATTTTGGATTCCAAAAATAAAAACTCAATAGGAATGTACGCTGTAAGCTTTTGCCATTTGGTATTAAAATTCAGTTGTAACGCTACACATTTACACACGAACGCATGAGTAGACACCAGGCGGGTGTTTTCCAGCAGCCTCCGGTTAAATCTGACTGAACTGAGTCTAGTGTGTGTATTCAAATTGAACTCACAAAGAGTTCTGCGTTTTCAGTGTGTACGTTTACATGTTATTACAAGATATTTCGGTGCACTGCTGTACACAGAAATGTGCATCTAATTTGATTCATCAAGATTCATTGAAACATTAAAAACAGTTTTTGCCTCAATTAGTCCCCTTATCCATATCAGTAATGCACATGTATCACAATAGTAAATGAAACACCCTGTATTGTTTGCATCAATTTACTGCAAAATTCACTGTTGTATACTGTATGTATACAACAGACCCATAGTACTGAAATCAAATTATATTGTGAGATCCTTGACAATACCCAGCCTTAACGTTATCTATCAACACTCTTTATTGCTATTATGAGAAATTTGGTTCAGATGTAATTGTAAACTGCAAGGCCAATGGATTTGCTACAGGTCAAACCAAATTCCAAAATGCGAAAACTCAAGCTTAGTCATGTTTTTGTCCAGAAAAAAAGGTGTTTTTATCAGTGCCGCGATACAAGGCAAAGGTTCTTTGTGGAATGCCAAACAATGCGATGGCCGAACGAGACGACTGGCAGAGGGCGTCTCGCTGAATTTCCCGCCGCCTCCTTATGTAACGTTTGTTTGCGGTCCTCATGTCGTCCATGATTCTTTTGTGTGCCTCTCTCCAGCGCAAGATAAAGTGCAAGGCGGTGGCGGGCTAATGCTCCTACTTGACATGGAGCATGTGTACTACCACACATTAACCTTGTAACTGCAGGTTATCGGCAACTCACCTTCCAACCTCTCTGTCTATGCATATGTGTGTGTGCATGTATGTGCGTGCATCCGTGTGCGTGTTTTGTGTGTGTATCGGTGCATGTGTGCGTATGTAAGTGTGTGTGTGTGTGTGTGTGTGGTGGGTGATGAGTGAGGTC
>NC_136013.1:19100688-19150688 GCF_048128805.1 Centroberyx gerrardi
CTCTCCTCTCCTCCTCTCCTCTCCTCTCTTCTCCTCTCCCAGCCCAAACCAGGCTGTCCTGCCTGGTCAGAAATAAGGACAGAGGGAGAGCAGCACAGCAGCAACAGCCACTGCTAGTTAGTTATCCAACACCCAGGAGAGCAGCACACTATCTACAGCACACCGTCTCCCAGACACATACAGAGAGAATACTGCTTATGAAACATATATGGATCCTGTTCTACTTTGTACTAATGTAATATGCAACATTATGTAAATTATGAAATACTCCGCTCCGATATTGGGGACAGAAAGCAGTGTTAAATGTAAAATCCTGACACTTTTTCACTTCTTCTCGGCTCATCTCGTTCATTGTACCTCTGCTTCTACATTATTCAGAGCCTATTCCCTGTTGCACAAGTTTGCTGTTATGATTTTTAGGCAAGGTCCCTATCATTAATGCCGTTCGAAAGGTCATGTTTCAATTATGCCGTAGGTCATCAAAAAACGGCTTAGCGGCCTTCGCGGGGTTTGCCTTGATGTGCAATATGTGCCAAACAGTGTAAATTTTTACAGCGAATACGGCGGCTGTAACGAATAAGATTTTACAGCTCAAACAATAATATAGATAGATCGCCGAGGAAGCCACGGAGCTCCCAACTGGGCCAAATGTGAACGGAAGGCAAATGATTGAGGTGACTGTAATGGTAATAAGTGCATTTTTTTTGTTGCTCACATTAGAATGTGTCACATCAAGCTACTGAACAGTATTTCATAATCCAAGGCTCCTGCACAAGCATGGCGAACGAATGTGATCATTTCCAGGTGTTGAAAAGTTTAGGAATTGTATAGGAATAAAAAGTCTGAGGAAAAATACAAAAAATTGTTGTTCAGTCGTGATAATGACTAATAATGACTACACATTTTATACAGTTGCACACCCACTGCCGTTCATATTATGATATTTTGTGTTGTTAAGAATAATCTTCAGCTATATAGTGATGTGGTCTAGTTAACAGTCATATTGCCTGCCCACTATCACCGAACATCATATTGATGTCCGATAATCTTCAAATCAGTCAAGAAATTCAAGTCTGGAAAAAAGTATGGTATTAGTAAATGGAAGTTGTTAAGGAACCCTGTCAGTCACACACTGTCAGATAAAACTATCGCAGCCTGGGAGACATCAGCAGTAATCCTTGTGAATTATAACCTGGAAGGGTTCAGAGTCAAATTCAAGTTCAAACATCCATGATATTGTTGTTGAATGCACAAAGAGAATCTCTCACCTGCAAACCAAACATACCAGAGGCACAACTTCAATCCCGGTACATCCTGTATGTTCAAAACATACTTGAAGAAAAACATATCTATATGTGTACTGCAGTACCAATTCTGTCAAGAACTTCAAAATGTCTTTGTAGAGAAATAATGAAATAACCGTGTTGTGTTAGTTTGTGGAGTGCCAACTGTGTGTCATTCCTGGCTCACTAGGGTGCTTTGAGCCTTTGAATAATATTAGGCTAGCTAACAGGCATGCAGCACTAGCCACTAGGCATACAGCTCTGTGTGTGTGTGTGTGTGTGTGTGTGTGTGTGTGTGGTGTGTGTGTGTGTGTGTGAGACGTGCCTGTCATTGGGGATGTTCTCACACTGCATCTCCCCCGAATTCCCATTTGGACCGACAGTCCACAATGAGGGGCAACACACATGCACACACACACACACACACACACACACACACACACACACCACACACACACACTGAGCTGTGCAATAGCTGTCAGGCCTGCGGCCATACCATGCACTGCAGGGTGCATACTGAAAAGCAGTGCAGTGCTGCAGTGAAGCATAGACTCTCTACACCTCCCCTGTGGTGTGTGTGTGTGTGTGTGTGTGTGTGTGTGTGTGAGCGAGAGAGAGAGAGAGAGAGAAAGCGAGTGAGAGAGAGAGAGAGGGAGTACAATGGAAAAAGAGAGAGGGCGTAAAAGAAGAAGAAATGATTGATAGTAGTGCTATTTGCTCCTTCACAGCCCAGGTTAAAAGCCAGCTGTCTTTCGGTACAGAGAGGAGAACTAGACAGCATCAAAACCCGCTCACCCAGAAAGACAGGAGCGCTTCCCGTTCCCGCCAGAAACCACCTGACCAAAGCCATAGTTTATTCTCTTTCTCATTCCTCCGATCCCCGGGATTTTTGGCAGCGCCTCGGCGTGCCGTAATGATAGGGTACTGAAGGTAAACCATTATGCAAAAGCCTCTCCTATCATATTTTATTCACGTATTCAAATATACCGCCATTATGCAAAAAGTGTTGCCTATTAGGAGTATCGTATTTCACATTCAAATACGGGGGCCATTATGCAGAAAGTGTCAGCTGTTTTTTGAAATAGTGATATTGCGTACGGCGGGTGTTGATTCGAGGGTGACCTTTTGAACCCTGGGACTGTCAAATCGATCATCGGTAACCTTTTCACACGCCGCACCCCCCACCCCCACCCCCCCACTCGGAGATTAACCAGACGTCATAACTTCCATAACGGCCTATTCATTCACACATAACCCTTGAAATACTAGCATACCTTTGGACTTCTGACTTCAGGAATAAATTGACAAATCCATTTTATTTGATAGTGTAATTGTTTTATTGACGAAGTGAATGACAATAAAATGAATGGCATTGAGATATACGGCAGACTTGTGATAGCGGCGATTGCCTTTATTGACAAGTGCATGATTCAGACTTCTTTTATTGCAGTGAAATGAATTGTATTGAGATGTATGGACGCGATATTGCTTTTTGGAAGTTTTACGGCCTCGACTCGTCATTTCCACGCTACACCGATGTGATATTAGTTTGTCTCCCTTCGACTTTCCTGCACCAGTTGTGTATGCTTCACGCTAGCCGTGAAGATATCCCCCAATCAATTAAGCTGCTTGATGTAATGATCCCTTACTTTTATGCATGGACAGACTCTCCCTCCCTCCCTCCCTCCCTCCCTCCCTCCCTCCCTCCTTCCCTTCCTACCCTTTCTCCATCCTTCTTTCTCTGCCAGCCCCGTCTCAAAGCCAGGCTTTAATTTTGATCAGCGATGAAATGATTACTCTCCTCTTTCGATTTTTCTTTCTTTTTCCCTCCCTCCCCACAGCAGTTGTCATAGAAACAGAGAAGTGTGTGTGCATGTGTGTGTGTGAATGAATGTGTGCGTCTGTGTTTCAGTCGATCCCCTCAGCAGAGAGATTTATCACCCAGACTAAGCCAGGAGGGGCTGTGTGTGTGTTTGTGTGTGTGTGTGTATGTGTGTATGCGTGCGCGTGTTTGTGTTCATTCGTGCATGTGTGTGTGTGTGTGTGTGTGTGTGTGTGTGTGTGCACTTGAACAAACATGAGCGCATGGCCGAACGTCTGCCTGTCTGTCTACCTTTGTACCTTCCCTCCTACACACTTATATCTTCTTCTGTATTTACACGCATAACAGTATTTGTTAGTGTGTGTGTGTTTTTATCTGCGTGCACCTAACGGTGTGTGTAATAGGTCCCCTGTCCCCTCATCAACCCCCCCCACCACACACACACACACACACACACCACCCCCTCAGCCTAGCTGCCTGGATGACTTTAGATTGAGTGTGTTTGCTGGCTTAGGCCGGCCACCACTATAATCTCTTGCACTCTGTCAGGAGGCTCGCCGTACCTCCCCAAACACACACACACACACACACACACACACACACACACACACACACACACACACACAAGTCCCAGGTCTCTCAACTAGACTGAAGCGTATGCGTGAGAGTGAGTGTGTGTGTGTGTGTGTGTGTGTGTGTGTGTTTGGGGAGGGGATTGCTCAGAGACACCAGAGAGGAAACGGCGAAACTAACCCAATTTCCTGCTCCATTTCCTTTTCACGCGGCGGGCGCGTCCCATTCCACGGCGGGCCGGGTTGAACAGCAGCCACCCTACAGCCCAGGGTCACGCCTCTTACCTCACAGTCACAGAGAGCAGAGGGAGGGAGGGAAGGAGGGAGGGAGCGCTGTAAATAAATCATTTGCTTCAACTAAAAATCACACGTGAAATCGCATTTTTCAGTGAAACTAAAGTTCCCCCGAAAGTCAACTCAGTTTAGAATGCACATGTAATACTTATATATACTTATTGTATACTTCTTAAATTCTTATTCTTTCTTGTGGCATGATAGGACTACAGCAACCAGGACATTACAAAACATGGGAACGGCGATAACGTAACCTTCAGTTTTCAGTCAGAATTGGGCAACCAGGGTGTGACATCCTCCCAATATGCTAATTTCCTCATTTTAAATGAAGACACAGAAGTGATGAATAATCAGTCACACTGTCACACGCTTTATATATGGTATTTTGTTACTTGCTACTTCTGACAGGTAAAAAAAATGTGTGGAGGGTTTGGGTCGGGGGTGTCTAAGGTGTGGCAAAGTCCCCGCATCTAATATTAGTTGCTACCAAAACCTCCAAAGCCACTGATGTTGATAAAATTTCTAGGGACGAGTAGAACAACGACTGATATTTACAAGGTAATATTGTTTGGTCAGAGTGATAAATTAGAACATTAGTGCTGAGTACTTTTTTTTTTTTTTGGATATGGCTTTGAAATTAATTTCTGGCAATTTTTGCTTTATCTTTGCTCTTGAGTATAATGATCAAATTTGGACACCTTGCCATATCCACCCATGCTTTTGAGTTGGAAAAAAAGGCCTTTTTACAGTCAGGGAGGGAGGGGTTTTTGACAGGGGTGGAAGTATGTGGAAACATGCATGTGTGTGTGTGTGTGTGTGGACCAGATATTGTATGCACACTCATTTGTATAGAATGTCATACAGAACATCCATCTGCGCTCGGTCTGTCCATGAAAGAAACATTACATGTGGCTTCAGTGCAAGCCCTTCTAGTTTCTTGCCATTTTCTGTCAAGCCCCATATGCTGACACCAAGGCCACGGTCCAGTGGCAGTGACAACACACACACACACACACACACACACACACAGTCACAGAGTCGTCTTGACCTAATTGAAGCCCAGCGGTCTGCCCCAGGTCATTTTCTTATACCTCCCTTATTTTAATGAGATTTTTAATTAGCATGTTAATTGCCTAATGTGATCAGCAGGGCGACTAGCTAGCCGGCTAGCTGCTGGTGGCATCCAGCAGGGCCGCTACGCTGTAAGAGGCTTTCCGCACCGCTGAACAAAGCCGAGCCAAACTGAGCCGTGCTAAGCTAGCCTGGAGAGGAGAGGAGAGGAGGGGAGAGTGAATGGTAGAGACGAAAACAAGTAGAGATTCTGTACAGCGTCACAGTGTTATTTGTTGTGATAATTTATAGAGCTAATAAATTATCAATTTATTTGAACGTGTTTTAGCTCTCTGGCTCCCTGCCTTCACCTCTTCTGTGGAGAATACAATGTCAGGCTACTTGGCGTGCTAGCTAGCGTTAGCAACTGAATCATTAGCAAACATAGCTTATAGCATAACGCAAACATACATAGAAGCACTGCTTTACAACGTTACTTATCATAAAATGTATGAGTATGTGTTGTTTTACAACCATAAAAATATATATATATATTGTGATTTACATTATATCACAGCAGTTCATGCAATCTAATAGATGAAGAACCTAGAAGTAAGTTCTGCTGTTATGTGACGTTGTCGAAACTCATTTGTATACTCAGAGGATTAGGAAGTTACATTTTCACAATAATATAACTTTTACTTTATTTTATTAATTGTGTACTGCTCAATTAAGACAGGAATTGATTTGTAGAAAATGACACCCAGACAGTTGGTTAGCCTGACTGAATTTGGCTCTTGAAGACCATGGCACTGTGGTAAAAAAAAAAATAAAAAGGGGTGGTTGGGAGCTCTGAGGAGAAAGCGAATAACAGAGAAGTGATAGGAAATTTTTTAAAATACATATACTGTATATATGCTGTATATTTAAGGAGACAAGAGGAGGCAAGCCGAGAAAAATGTATAGGAGAAAAGAAGAGAGGAGGAGGAGAGGGAGGTGGCCAGAAAGATGAAAGCAGAGACAATGCACTCCTCCTATGTCTCTCTTCCCTCTGTCATGTCATTCTGTTAACTTTACTCTAGCAGGATCTCAAGGCTGTGTGTAGTTATGAGGCTTGCCTTTATAATTTACCACCGCCAGTGTCGGCTTCTTTATTGAGCCTGGCCTTCACTGACAGACACAGACACAGAGGAGGCTTTGATTTAGCTTGGGAATGTTTTCGCTTGTGTGGACTCTGTGAATCATCCACTGTCTCTCTCTCCCTGTCTGTCTCTCTCTCTCTCTCTCTCTCTCTCTCTCTCTCTCTCTCTCTCTCTCTCTCATATCTCCTTTTGTTGTTCTGTCATGCTCTCGTTCTGTCATATCCCCTTCTCTGTCTGTTCCTCTCTCTCTCTCTCTCTCTCTCTCTCTCCACCCCCTCTTTCACGTCTTTCCCTACCCCTCTCTCATCCCTTCTTCTCTTATCGGCCCGCTCCCCTCCCTCTCTCTCTCTCTCTCTCTCTCTCTCTCTCCTCTCCAGTCAGATCTATTGTATAGAGAATGCCCACGGACAGCTGGTGCGTGACCTGGACTTCAACCCCAACCGCCAGTACTACCTGGCCAGCTGCGGAGACGACTGCAAGGTCAAGTTCTGGGACGTCCGCAATGTCCAGGAGCCCGTCAAGACCCTGGAGGAGCACTCCCACTGGTGGGTGGGGGGGGGGGGGGTAGTGAGTGGGCAGTGAGTACAAGGCACCGTCCTTCAACCGGAGGACCCCGGGTTCAAGTTCCCGTTGATTCTTACATTATTATTATAGCTACATTAGAGGCAATTAGGGTTCGACCAGTATGGATTTTTGAAGGCTGATACCAGTATTTTTGGATCAAGCCTTCCGATAGCCAGTATTATGTTTTGATATTCAATACATGTAAATTTGATTGTTTTAATGCCCAAAAAATTCCCCAAAATTACAAGTATTCTGTGTTTTCCCCCAAACTGTATTCTTGGCAGGGGGGAAAAAAGCCTCTGAAATAGACTATGAGACACTAAAACTCTCCACTGAAACCAATAATGACAATAACAATAATAATACGCAACCACTATAGTATTGATCAACCATACAATAAATATGTTTCACCCTAGAAGCAATATGAGTATGTGAAAGAGGAGCCACACATGTACACACAGGGCTAACATGCACACACACATGCACATTATGCACAGAGTAGATAGATATGTAGATAGACTGCTGTATACTGTACACATGCACACACTCACACACATAGAGCTTTGTTCAGGCACAGTGGGAGTTTCCCTTGTTCTCATTGAGGGTCCAAGGTTGCAGGGTGTCGTTTTCATTTATTGTTTCATAATGTGAGCGTTGGGAAGCTCTTTGAAACTAACTGTGATTAAGGGCTATACAAATAAACTTGACTTTTTTTAGGAAAGTACACTAATCATAATGATAACCATAATAATAGCTCTTTCTTTCTCTCGCCCCACTGTTGATTGGTTTCTGCGTGAGCTTGGAATGATTCGGTTCTCCTTGACTTTTTTAATCAAATTTTTTCTTATCCACATATTCATGATCTTTGAATGTTGCTTTATGCTTGTATGGTGTTATTATTTTTTTTTTTTTAAAAGAACATTTTGGGGTTAAATATTTAAAAACAAAAGTACATCACAGTTTTGCCAGCTGGGATGTGAAATCTTTGATGCTGAATATCTGAGAACTGCACTCTACACAGATAGATCCTTATAATTCCAAGCTCATGACTGGTCTTATTAAGGGCCTTATCTCCTAACTAATGAAATGCCCTAACTACTCATGGTGCAACAAAAGGTAATTATTCACTAATTGCAAATTAACTAGTAGCAACGAAGCCCCTGAGTAAGGACTTAACCCCCTTGGGGCAATTTAGGGACAAACTTAAGCAATGTGTTGTGATGCAAATGCAACCAACTCCTGTTCTCTGTTCTGTTCTGTCCTGTCCTGTGCTGTGCTGTGCTGTGCTGTGCTGTCCTGTCCTGTCCTGTGCTGTGCTGTGCTGTGCTGTGCTGTGCTGTCTTGTTCTGTTCTGTTCTGTTCTGTTCTGTTCTGTCCTGTCCTGTCCTGTGCTGTCCTGTCCTGTCCTGTCCTGTCCTGTCCTGTCCTGTCCTGTCCTGTCCTGTCCTGTCCTGTCCTGTCCTGTCCTGTCCTGTCCTGTCCTGTCCTGTCCTGTGCTGTCTTGTTCTGTTCTGTGCTGTGCTGTGCTGTGCTGTGCTGTGCTGTGAAGCTTCAGGCAGTGCTAAGAGCTGAACATAGTATACCGCAGAACCTGTGTGTGTGTGTGTGTGTGTGTGTGCGTGCATGTGTGCATGTGAGACTTCTTCTCTCTCTCCTGTGTGAGCTGAATAGATGATCAGTGTGTCTGCGAGCCAAACTGGGCTACTGCTGCAGCACACCAATCCCCACCTGATAAAGGAAGGCACACACACACACATACAAGCATACACAAGCATATGCACACACATATGCCTATGCACACACACACTCACACACACACACTCGCACACACACAGAGCAGGCGTTATCTCCAAAAGAGAGATAGACTTGGCAAACATATCCATAACTGTAGATAGCTGCAGATGGGATCTCTTCTGATAGCAGATAGGTCTGTGTGTGTGTGTGTGTGTGTGCGCGTGTGTGTGTGTGTGCGCACGTGCACGTTTGCATGTGTGTGCATGCTCATGTGCCGCCATCTAATCTGTGTGTATGTGTTTTTGCAATGTCGGTGTCTGTCTCTGTGTGTTTATCTCTCTGTGTGTGCATGTGTGAGTGAGTGTGTGGAAGCATCCGTACAGTGCAAATTTGTGTGTGTGAGTGTGTGTGTACTTTTGTCCTGCGTGTAAGCTTATCTCTACTGCGATGCGTATATTTGTGGGTGTTTCCATAAGTGTGTGTGTGTGTGTCGGAGCGCAGCCAGGATAGGGCCTCAGGGCTGCTGGGGGTATTAGGGACTATTTTTTAGCAGGGAAGCGGATTAGGGGAGCGCGGGGAGCGGCGTGGCCGAGGCTGATTTTCTGTCAACAGCCTCGGTTATCCCTCAATCCCTCCCTGTGAGGGAACTGGGACCGCACTCTGAGCTGTGCCCCGGGCTCACTGAGAGAGAGAGACATAGACAAACACACACAGAGAGAGAGAGGGGGAGAGAGAGAGAGAGAGAGGATGCAAAAGAGCCAGAGAGGGAGATGGGGAAAGCGAGACTGGCAATCAGTCAGAGAGAGAGGCGGGAGAGAGAGAGATAGAAAAGGAGAGGGACAAAAATTGATAGAGGAAAGGAGTGATGGAAGTGGGGGAAAGAGGGAAGAGGAGAAAGAAAGAGAGGACAGATGGAGGGGGGGGTTAAAAAGAGACAACAGAATATAAGGTGGAAAAATGAGACGGAGCAACAAATGCAGGCAGGATCTGGGAGTTTATGATAATGATCATCAACTCGCATGAACTAAGCCCGAATATAGACTGCAAGGCAATGAATCCCTATTATTGGCATCGCAATACATACCCAGATAGGCATATTTAGCTGTGAATCCCACTGTGAGAACGCTAGTCATTTTCTGCATGATTTGTGTGTGCACGAGCGTGTGAGAGAGAAAGAGAGACAGAGAGGGACAGTTTCTCTGCTTGCCCGTGTGTGTTCTTGGGGTGTGTGTTTCCGTGTGTGTGTGGTCTGCCTGTACATACAGTGTCAACATGCATGCACGAGTGTCACATTTTACTGCATTCAGCGGTGAATTCCTGCACTATTTCTACACCCACTTGGGGCATTGTTTGGAAAACTACATTTTCTCTATAATAATGGAGGATACAAAGATCCCTCCGTCTTTTGAATTCACACCTTTTACGGCGCTTCTTCACATTACTGCATCACTTTCTGACTTTGCTGCACTACATTACCGCTGCACCTAGCTCACAGATCCAGGATGGATGCATGATAATGTGTCTGTGTGTTTTTTGTTTTTTTTCCGTCCCAGGGTGTGGAGTGTCCGCTACAACCACAGCCATGACCAGCTGGTGTTGACAGCCAGCAGTGACAGCCGCCTCATCCTCTCCAACATGGTGTCCATCTCCTCGGAGCCCTTCGGACACTTGGTGGACGATGAGGAGCTCAGCGAGGGGGAGGACAACCACCAGGAGGACAAGTAAGAGCAACTGGTGTTGGTGTCGGTTGGAAGGTTTGCAAGTCGATATGCCATTTCTATTTTCAAGGATAGTTCGGTTTCTATTAAGCCAGTGGTTTTCAGTGTATTTTGAGGATTGCTGCTTTAAAAAATTCAATACTAAATCATCAATGATAAAAATCTTTCCATATGAGAGTCCCTGGGGTAGAATCGTATAAAATGAGGGTCGATGGATCCTAATATTCGAGTCTATTCGGATCTGTAACATGAAAAATTTTGAGAACCCCTGTATTAAGGAACATTCACTATCGTGTCCTATAGCTATAAGCAATGGCCCCACCCTTTAATATGCAACGTCATGCTGACGATCATTGAGAAAAATATGGAAAATGTGACTTTGAGAGCAGCCAGGATAATGATCTAGGGGTATAGGTTCATTTTCTGGTCCAGGACTGGCACTGCAACACTATGAAGACAGAAAACTCATTTGGGTTTAGAGGTTTTAAACAAGCTGTAACCTCAGAAACTCCTGGTTCAGTGTCAGCAGATGGACTGGCGGCAACATCTTTGCACCTTGAGGACCGCACAGATTAGCGTCTTGACTCTGTGGTTTCTAGCTTCAGGAGAGAAATATCGAATGAACCAGAGGAATGTAATCTTAAATCCAGTGGTACGTCATCGCCTCCGCTGTCGGTTATTGACATTTATAACCGTCTATAAACTGTCCCTCACTGCCCCCCCTCCCCTATTAAACATTAATAGGGATGTGATTTCACAGGGTTTTTTGGATATGGAGATGCGTTTCCCTCTTTTTTTGTGTTCCCGATCACCTCCCTTAACATTGTGATCTATGCTTGACTGTAATGTCTCTTTTTTTTTTTATGTTTTGGCTCTATAATCTCGGATGTGGAATGTGTTGTTAAAGTACAGACAGTCAGCTTTCATGGTGGGGTATTTTTGCCCATATCTATGAGGTTTTTAAAAAATGATGGCTCTCTTTTGTGCATTTCATGAGTGCCACGGGGGGACCAATGAAACGGACCATGAAACGCTGGAGCCGCGCACAAAAAAGTGCTGTAAATTTTGAACTGTTCATCCGATATGAATTCTCCCAAATTAAAGTTGACTGCCTGTGCTTTCACCTCATAGTCGCTATATTTTCTTGACACCCAAAACGATGAAGTGGAGAGGTAAAACACCATCAAAATACTTTCTGCATAACAAACTGCTTTTTAAAATTGCACGGATATAATCTGTAATGGTTCCCATCTATTGCCTTCCAAATCTTCCACTGTCATCCATCCATTACTGTCCCCTCCTCCCCTCTCATCCATAACTACCAGCTCTTATACTCAATGACCGACTCTCATCATCAATTATCAACTCTTACTCCTAATCACCAGCTCTCAGCTTTAGTTTTGACCCTTCCACTGTAGTTATTGACCCCTCTTACATATACACTAAGTGTCCACTCCACAATACCTGGACTCTCCATACGTAACCCTTCCAGTGGTTGCACTTTTTCAAATTTATTTTCTAAGTTTATCTGTTTGGTTGTAAAATTCAGCGGTTTACTGAAATTCACTACTGGTGAGTTTTTTTTGAGGGACTGTGAGAAGTGCAGGCTTGGATTTCTGTCCTTGCTCAAAGGAATAAACAATAATAATCAATCGGTCAAGTCTGTTTTGTAGCATCAGTCAAGTTTCATTTACACCCTCTGGTTTTCTTTTCTTCCCCAGTGAATGTATGTGAGCAGATCAGCTAGTGTCACAGCCCAGGGGGAGCAGCTACTGTCTGTGTGAAACAGTTAATGTGTAGAATAAATCCAAATACATACATCAGTGTTTCCTCCGAGGACGCTTTACAGCAGTGTGGTTGGGCTAGAGCATCATTTTTTAAATTTTATTTTGGAATTGTCACATTTTTCTAGCAGTGGGAGAAATGCTGCAGCAGTGGGGAGGCTGCTGCTGTAATTATAGAACTAGGGAGAATTAGTGAATAAACACAGCAAATATCCTCGCCAGGCCCTGGTGTGTGTATGTGTTGTTGTGTATCTCTCCACACAGCCAGAGAGAGAGAGAGAGTGTGTGTGTGTGTGTGTGTGTGTGTGTGAGGGGAGGTTATGAGTAATGATTATCCACACACTGCAAAAAAAATCCTTCTTAGCAAGCCATTTCATCAAGTATTGAGTCTTAAAACTTTATTTTTCTAAAAAAAAAAAAAAAACTTTCGATTTCCAGTTTGTTTTCAGTACAAATTTGTTTCAGGATATTACGACTTCTAAATAATTCTCGAAAGTGAAGGTGCTTTGGAAACAAGTGACGATTGGTAGCCTCTATCACATGCCAGTGGTATTTTTAGTGCTAGTGTTTCTCAAAATGAAGACCACATTTCCCACGATGTATTGCGTGCGTTTGTTCTCTTTGTGAAAGAAGAGGATAAACATCTGTGAAAAGGATAAACATGTTGGAAGTGATTTTTTTCCATCTGCCATTGTGAGAAACTCTAAAAGCTTTAGCTCCGTTTGCACTGGAAGAACAGTCTCGTCTGCCTGTTTTGTGCCATAAAGCGATCTCCCTTTGTGCCATAAAGCAATACAGCAGATCTCCTGCAATATCTGACCCGATGGCACACAGTGTAAAATGCAGTGTAGAGGCCGGTAGAGTCTGCCAAACTTCTCTGCAATGGTCTCATCTGTTTATGATAATTATACTAATGTCTCCAAGTTAATGTGGTCATGATTTAATGGTGTTAGGATATTACACGTTGCACCTTTAAGACTGAATATGAGACTAAATGACTTGTTAATGTGGGAATTTTTTCACAGTGCGTGGCCTTGTCCTCATTGGCCCACTTACCTTGTGTGTGTGCATAGCTTTTTGTGCGTCTTGGGTGTGTGTAGCTCACCTCTCTCTGTGTGTGTGCATGTGATCCAGGGGTAAGGAGCCCCTCGCCGACAGCGTGGTGTCCACCTACGAGGAACATGAAGATAGTGTGTACGCGGCGGAGTGGTCGTCGGCCGACCCCTGGCTCTTCGCCTCGCTCAGCTACGACGGACGCCTCGTCATCAACAGGGTCCCCCGCGCCCTCAAATACCGCATCCTGCTCTGAGAGGGCGGGGTGGGAGAGGTGACTTGAATGCATGTGTGTGTGTGTGTGTGTGTGAGAGAGACAGAGAGAGAGAACTGGAGAATACATTATACATCAATATACATTAACAACAAACGGTTACCATTAGACATTCCATTAAGTCTGCTGCACAAGACTCTGCAAACCCATGTGGGGGCAGCAATGGCAAAGATACAGTATATGTGTCTAATGTATGTTTATGTATGTTTGACTACTGTAATACATTAACTGTTCTGTGTTGACTATCCCAATTAAAATGGTGAAAAAATGACTCCTGGGTAAAAGTTTGACATGGTGTATTTTCTTAAGTGTTTGTAGCGTTCGGATTTTTACTTTACCCATTCATTTGAATGAAGCCACGAAAATAGCCTGAAAACTTACATTTAAGACAACAAAGCAGTCCTGGGTCCATCCTCATTTTGCGATTCTATTCTCGCTTTACACTAAAATTAGTATTTAAAAATAAAAGTAGATCCGGGTTCTAAATGGTATCCCTCCACTATGTTCTCTTCTATCAATAAAAATGCTATTTGGCGAAATTATGTTCTAAAATGTTGCACCCACAGTCAATTGAGAATCCCAGCAGCAGGATCTGTTGTGTTAAATGTCAGTTTTCAGTCTATTTTCGTGGCCTCGTTCAAATGAACGGGAAGTAAAAATCCTCACGCTACAAACTCGTCCAGCTGCATCCGATCTTGGTGAGTATTTTATATTCTGGTTTTCATGGCGGTCAAGTGCCAAATAACCCCCATGTTAAAACTAAGTGGAATATTGCTTCAAGCCCACTGTGGTATCTCATGCATCTCAATTCCGCTGACTTACTCCTGCCTGGCACTGAGGCTTCCTCCCCGGAGTGATGGCAGCACTGCGCGCGTCAACATGTCCGAGTCACAGAGACAAAGAAAACTGTCATTTCTCCCGCTGATTTTTTGTTTTCGGTGCGATGAGTCGGGCCTGTGTGTGCTTGAGATTATGTGAGGGCAATCTATCGGGTCACACGCTGCCTGTCTCTTCCTCATCCTTCGGCATCCTCATCCTCATCTCACTGTTGTTCGGAGGGCACGGGAGGCATCATCTGCGTGAAAATAGTTTTTGATAGAGTTTGATGGTGCTTAGTGTCTCAATGGATAAAGAGCAGAAGTGGAGATGCCCATGTCCCGGCTTACATTGTTACCTCCTCTCCTCCTACCCCTTTCCCTCCCTTCCTCTGCCTCCACCTTCACCATCCCATCCTCCTTTTCTACTCTTCCTCTCTCCTCTCCTCGCTATCCCCACTTCTCCCTCCCTCGCTCGGTACAGTGTGCGTTGAGGCTGGTCGATAGTGACAGTCCTAGCCTCCGTTATGGCAGACACCATTGACAGGCCTTTTAATTGCAGCTTGACTCTATGGATCTCACACACACACACACACAAACACACAGCGGTGCCAAGGGAGGGGCGCGGGCTCTTCATTAGCTATGCCAGTCGGGGCAGGCGGCACGGTGGCTGAATACAGAGTCTATTCCGCTATCTAATCAGAGACGCAGCTCACACACACAACCACACACACACACACACATAGAGCCCTTGTTACCCTGCAGTCAATTATTGAGAGGAGGGATCAGGATGGAGATACAGAGGGATGGTGAACGCTGGAAAGGTAATCGCTGAATCTCGCCCATCTGGAAACTTGTGATGCTTGTCACACACACACACACACACACACACACACACACAGGTATGCCCAGACACACATACACAACCCTCATTCTCACGTCTCTACCATCTCCTGGGCACCAGTGCGTGAAGAGATGTGAGGTTGACAAGTGCACGTACAAATGTGTGTGTATGCTGCGCACAACGACCGAATGAAATGACAAAGGAGGGGGATAGGTGATGAAACGGATCGATCATCTATTAATTAATATTTCCCGGTCTCACAGAAAATTCAGCAACTAATATAAACGCCGGTTTTGCGCAGGGTCGATGAATCCACCCGCTAATAACGGCGGAGGATTTGCATGCTAATCGATTACGGCGGCCTCTTTAGTATTCCTGAGCGTCTCGCCCAGTAATGACACACCCGCAACAGGACAAATTAAACTAAGTATGATGCATCGATATTCAATTGGGACACCGTTTTTGACACCTACAGGCTACCGTATTTTACCGTAAAGCCCGAGATGAAGCCTAAAAAATCGGTGAAACGACCACTATGGGTCAGTTAGGGATCAGGGACCGTCACCTGAAAACCAGCATGGCGTCACCCGCGGGACCACGTGACCGAAGGGTGCCATACGTGCCAGCTTAGGCTTCCTCAGGTCGTGAACTCTTGACCTGGAATAAGGGACGCCGGTGTTGAGCCAGCGTGCGCCCGCCCGGGAAGGCACTCGCGTGGAACTGAGAGAGAGTGACTGAAATATTTATGCGGCTGGGAAATAGGCTGTTGTGTTTTTTTTTTTCCGAACCCAAAGAGAGGCTGATATTACTGGAATATTCTTTTCACAGCGGAGGAGTTATAGAGACGGCCTCGCGTCTCATGTTGCAGGATAAAATGACATCGATCAGAGACGCGATGTATGAAATTCATCGTTTCACAGATCAGTGTATATTTATCTGTTTGTTTTGAGTATCTTTCCCATTGTAAATGCCATTGATACTCGCAGCTGTTTCACGTTGTCGGGTGTGTTTTCTCATGTCGGCCGCACTCTCTTTCCGTCTTATCTGTGTGTACACGTGAAACGCGCCACACTTCTAAAACACCGGCGTGTGTGTAATGTCTTGAATGGCGGTAATTGTACCTCAGGGTCACGCGGGTGTCATCCTCAAAGGGTGGAGGCGGAATTGGATTCAGCTGCTGTGGAAATGAAATAAACAAAATTAGATTTCATTTAATTATTTATTCATGTCGGCAACGCAGTGCGGAGCCACCTGGGGTGTGTGTGTGTGTATATGTGTGTGTGTGTGTGTGTGGAGGGGGGGGTTCAGGTGATTATTACCTCTGAGAGTTTGACTCATTTGCATGGAGGAGGATTTCTGCGACCCCTCTAAATGAAAATTATGCACAAACACGTTGCTCTCCCCAGGAAGGAGAGAGAGAAAGACGGAAAGAGAGAGAGACTGACTGATAGTAGGAGATGGGAGACTTCAGAGGTCCAATGCAAGGCACCCATGGGAGAGCATGGAGAGAGCGCTGGGACCAAGCAAGGTTTCGGGGGGATGGGGGTTCGGGGGAGGAGAAGAAGGAAGCCTGGCCAAGTATGGAAAGTGGAAAGCCTAGTGTGTGTGTGTGTGTGTGTGTGTGTGTGGTCCTCGGGGGGGAGGCTCGATGGTGAGTTTGATGACTTGGACTGCCTGGAGCATGCAGATCCAACATTTATGTGTCTACAGGCCGACATGAGCTTGTTTCTGTGTATTTTTCTGTGGGTGCGCGCGTTTCCAAAACTCCACATAAATAGTAATGAGCTACTTCATTGATCCTCTTCATGGAGTAATTCTCTGTTAGGGATTCAGGACTTGCTCAAGGACACTTCAGCAGGGCGGATGTTTGTCGACGCGGGGCTTGAAGCCTGCCTCCATGTATCCAGTAGGCCGGTGGACAAATTAGCACAGGAATTATTGTATGCGGAGCGTGCGGAGGACTAAAAATAAAGTCAGGCCATTTGAAATGTGCAAAGATTTCCTGTAGAAGCGAACGAGCCCGGCAAAAATCTGTTAAATGTTAACCTACTTGCACCCAAGCCGCAATGTACTCTTTGTTAGGGAATTTCTCCGGCTTTTAGCTCCGTAGCGGTGCAAGCCGCGATGAAACGCGCTCCCATCACTTTTGATGTTAGCTGGGAGCGTACAAGGATAGCTACTTAACACTGACAACCACCCTGTAGTCGGGGAAAAGCTCCTGTGTGCCGTAAGCTACTTATTTACCATCCCATCGCTTCCCCACCAGATAAACAGCTTTGGAAAGTGCGAACAGAGACTATTAAGCCATCGGTGAAATTACGGGAGCGGTCTATATTTAGGATATGTTTTTCAGAAAACCCCCTCAGTCCAATATGCCTTTTTTTTTTTTTTTTTTTTAAACCTCCGATTTGCATATGTTCTCTCCATCTTCACCCTATCTATCGGGGTCCCGACGCGCGGTATCTCTCGGGACTTTGGAGTACACACACCAGCGCTTACAGATTTCGACGCCTTATCGAACGTCTTTACAAAAGCCGTACAGAAAGGCTGACAAGCTCTCCCCCCCCCCCTCTTCCCCCTCCTCCTCCCTCTCCACCGCGCTGCAAGAGACACTCATTGCCACGGGAACGTAGCCCCGGCCGGCTGATATCATTAAGCTTTTGTCGAGCTGACCGACCTTCCTTTCTTCCGGGGTGAGAGGGACCACAATGGACGAGGCGCTATCGCGACGAGGCATGCGCCCGGCTTCCTTCTCGCACCTCATTGTTCTTCAATTACCGAACAAGCGCGCGGGGTGGATCCGCCGTTATTTATGGGCCCTTGCCACCGCAACGCACATATAATTGCCTCTCAAAAGCTGTAATTGTGCTCATTTCTCATGTCCGGCGTGGACATCCTGCTCCCGTGCCCCCGCCGCGTCTCCATGGAGATTGAGAGCCAATTGCCGCTTGAAGGATGCGCGGGTCGGAGGTCGCCCACATTGGATTGTGGGTAGGTGTTTTCTGTTACTGTAGGTGCACTGGACGGCGGAAAATCGACTGTGCCGCTTGTATTGCACATGTCGATACAGGTGGCTCATTTGTAATGATTTTAGTGGAAATCTATGTTTAATAGATACTGTGCAAGGTTGAAAAAGCAATTAACAATTTAAAAAGCAGATGGGTGCAACATTATTAATATCTGTGTTGCGATTAAAGTTTAATGAATGTTCTCTCTTTTGTATCACTCAGGGAGCAATATATGAAGGAGTCAACATTTGGTGAACATCATTACTCCGGAAAACATTTGATTGGTTAAAGTGGCAGTCATACTGTACAAGGACTTCTTTTTACAGTGAACCAGCTGACAAAGCGTACAGCATCACACTCCGGCTTCAGTTTCTGACTCCAGCTCTGATTGACTAATGATTGAAGCGACTGGTGAGTCCGTCATCGGCGTCCTGGCAATACAGAGTGACAGTTTGTATGTGTTTGATCAATGGTGCATAGCTCGGGGACAGGGCGAGAGCAGGGGGCTTTGGCAACTCTCAAACCTCTTTGTCAATCAAGCGGCCCACGAACGTCACCCCGTGAAATCCATTAGAACCAATTTAGCCACAGCCAAACAACTCAAAGCTCCTTGAATGTTCGACCCGTGGTGAATTAATGATGGATTTCCAAAACTTTGGTGGTTTGAGTTGATTGCTGTGTGTTGTTTCCAGTGACCGACGTGTCATTCATTATTATGTGGTGAAAGTGACTCTCGGTGTGGGATCATTCAGTGTATTTAAATACATGGGTCATAGCTAGGTACGCCCTTTATTTAGACTTCAGCCTGATCTGACACTGAAAGAACCCAAACCAAGCTTAGCTTTTATTCTGTTTCTTTTCCACAGTCGTTCTATGGTCACAGCAATATTGTGAGGGCATTGACTGATCTTTGGTTGCTTGTAATGATGGACATCTAGGAATTGATGTCCCATTGATGCACCCATTGTAAGTCAGTCTGGATGAGAGCTTCAGCTAAATCCCTAAAAAGTTAATTTGACTCAAGCCTGCAATTGCAGAAATAAATCCATACATTCATATATACATACAGTACATGCATACATTCACATGTGTGTGTTAATACCTGTGTATACATGCTCTTTGTGTGCACACCCACTTTCATGAGTGTGTTTGCATTGATGCATGCGGGCATGTGTACCAAAGTACAGGCAAGTGTGTATGATCATGCGACTGTTCTGTCCTCCCATGACCCTTGGCTGTTCCTCTGTCTGGCTGCTCTCTCTCTCTCTCTCTCTCTCTCTCTCTCTCTCTCTCTCTCTCTCTCTCGCTCACATCAGACGTGTCATCCACTGCGGAGCGCTCGGCCACACTCATGGGAACTGCCTGACCCAGATCTGTCTTCTCCTCAGCCCACTTGACCACACACACACACACACACACACACACACACAAACACACGCACATGCAGACACACTTGACATTTGGGTCATTGACAAGACGTCAGGTGAGGACAGAGGAACCCAGGTGACAAGGAGAGGCAGTGAACCTTTGCTGCGATATTGCCCCTGTGAGGCGAGAACACACACACACACACACACACACACACACACACACTTGTCTCGGCGCTGTGTTTGCCTGTCAAGCGAGCAGGCATAGCGGTGCTCGTTTCTCTGGCCTGAAAGCCGGTGAAAGCCTCGCTAGACAGTAGCCTTCCAAAACCTCTCATCACGAAGCGCAACTCAAAGGTGTGTTATTTCCCTCCGCGATATCCCCGGCACTCAATACACCCACGGAGAATCACATGAAGCCGGATCCACCAATAGGAAAGCAGGAATGACAGGAGCAGTGGCCAGACTACTTTTGGTCTGGAAAATAAACAGGGAGTGACCTTGAAGAACGCACAGACATCCGATACGGTTTCTGGTTCTGTTTTGGGCGTCGAGTTCGCCTATATAGTTATGATGTATGTTTTTTAACCGGAGGGGTGTTATGATTATTTTAGCCTCCAGTGTGCATTTACCTACAGCACTTAGCATTCCCTTGTGCTCTCTAGTGTGGCCACGTGATCGTGCATATTTAACCCTAATTGTATGTAATGAATATTTGATGGAATACTTGATCAAAATAAATGTAAATGTGTATCCATTTCCATGCATACTGTATGCCATAGTTTGATGGAATGGTAGGCATCTGATCAATTCCTTTAGATCTATCGATACTGCACCCATGCATAAAAACACACACACAAACACACCGCCTGTCCCTCCGTCTCTCTTGCTCCCTTTACTCCGGAGATGAACGGTTCCTTATATTCCTCATTCTCATACCTTCTTTCACTCTCTCACTTCACCCATCTTTCCCCCCTCCTCTCTCTCTCTCTCTCTCTCTCTCTCTCTCTCTGTGTGTGCCACTGCCACAACAATGAATTAGTATTACCTCTAGCAAAAGCCACTCTGAGCTTCATTCATAGCTGTGACAATCTACTCTCTGAGGTGTACGCTCCTTTATCTGCTGGGGCCTCTGTGTTTCTGTGTGTGTGTGTGTGTGAGTGTGTGTTTATGTGTGTGTGTCTGTCTGCCTGCCTGCTATAATAAGCCTTGCTCTCTGTCTCCCTCCCCTCCCTCCTTCCAGTTCCACTTTCTGAGCGATGCGGGTGGAGGAGGAAGTGACCTATATAGGCTGCATCTCTCTCTCTCTCTCTCTCTCTCTCTCTCTAGTCTGCTCCAGCTGCCTGCATTTCAACAGCAATGTGTGGTGTATATCTGTGTGTGTGTGTGAGAGGGAGAGAGCGAGTGTGCGGTGGAGGGCTCATATGAATAATTCAGCGGATGCCTCAACACGACTGCCTTCAATAAACCCATCCCCCTTAATGAGTCTTAATGACAGCCACGGCGTGGAGACAATCAAAGGGTGTGTGTCTGCGTGTGTGTGTGTGTGTGTGTGTGTGTGGATGTGCGGGGAGTGCGTGGGTGGGTAGGATGAGGGAGCATCGGTGTAGGCTGGTGTGTGTTTGAGTAATTGTGTGCGTGTTTGTGTCTGTGAGCGTGCTTTAGCATACCTGTATACTCTTGTGTGTGTGTGTGTGTGTGTGTTGGTGCAGGTACGGAGCTGAGTGCTGCCTTTGCCCCGGGCTCTGTCAAGGTTGCCCAGGGTAATACTACCTGAGACTTTGAAAAGAACATGAAAGCTGACTTCTCAGCAGGGGAGGTGAGAGGAGTGCCTTGCTTGGGTGGAGCAGCCGAGGAGTGGAGCAATAACATCCTTCCCCCCCCCATCAGCTCTTTTGGCTTGTTTGTGGGTTTGAACTCCAAAGTGACTTCATAAATTCCTCCTCCTTGTTACAGCTTCTTTTTTTCTACCTTGACCGCTCTATCCTGCTGACTAGAGAGACCTCCGTCATCTTGTTTTGTCGGAACGGACGACTGACATTAGCTGGGTTTGAGTTTTTATAGTATAGGAGCATAGGAGATGTATTGAATGAGAATAGATTCAATGGAAATGGCAACTTTCAATCACAAAAAGTTTTTTGTCACTAAATAAATGTGATAAATAGTGATGGAAGCTCATTTGTATAATAAATAATGACATAACTTTTTCTTGTGGATGTATTTTTCACATTCACTGTGCGCTTCAATCCAGGTCATGGAAAAGCCTACATTTTATTTTTGTGATATTTCAAAAGATTGCTTAAAATTCACTAGACAGTTGGATAGAAACACAGCTATTGTCCGTGGGATGTTTCATAATGCTAGGACAAAGACATTCCATTGAAAATGTGCAGTTACATGTTAAGATAGGTATTGGCATCATTGGGAAATTCCTCCAGTTTTCCCCTATTCCTGAAAAGTTGTCTTTCTGAAGATACTTATGGCCCTGCTCCACTACAGCCATCGAAGGAATGATTCCTTTACCAGCACTGAAAGATGCTCCACTGCTCACGTTGCGTTGCGTCCGATGGCTGCGTCCAAGCTACAAAATCGCCGAGGTTCAATTCTCGATGGCTGACGCACACGTTCTCCCTCATTGAAATTGATTGACCGTCATGTTGGCACAACGCTGATGGCAACGTGACGTAACGCTGGTAGTGGAGCTCTAACGTTAGCCTAGGTGTGTTCTGGACATTCAGCTACTGTTGGAGAACAGACAAAGCTTTAATGTTAAAACCCAGCATTCATCAGGGTTTTGGGCTTTGTCTGATATTCTCCAAAAGTAACTGAATTGTTTCATTCTTTCGGTTCACTTTGCTTCCAGCACCTTGGAGGATGTGTGAGGTTACCGATATCATCTGTGAAGCGAACACGTTAGCCACACTGCACCACGTTAGCTAACGTTAGCTAGTTAGCATCGCAAGGTTCTCAGGAAGCCTTCGGCATGTTGACTTTTCTGGGGCTACTCAGAGGAGTTACTGCTTTCATTCATGGAGCTGTTCAGTCATAGGCCTACTTTATCCAATTTGTATGCATTCTACAATCAATTCTTCAATCAATCATAATACTATACTTCTGACTTCCTCCATATTGAGGGCTTTGAACCAGTGTAGCCTACGTACCTTTCAAAAATGACAAGAAAACTCTATTAAGGACCAGTTTACATCTCTGTTGTTGTTTTTTATTATTATTATTATTGGCTGTTCCATTTTCTACAAGATAAAGAAAGCGGTAATATGAAATCAACTTCAATCTAAAACTAATTTCCACCCAAAATATCACTTCCAGCCCTCTGGCCCTCTGCTTTGTGTCTCTCGGCCGTCTGCTGCAGACAGCAGGACACTGGGTGTTGTGTTCCACAAAGCCACAGATGACCCTGTCAACACCAACCCAGCAGCAGATGTAGGGGGCAAGGCTGGCACACTGGTGTCAATGCCCAAACAGCTGTGCCACCAGAGGTGGGTAGTCTCTCTGGCAATGATGGATGACTCGGACGAGTTTGTCCATCCTCGCCAGCCCACACAACTTCTGGACCTGAGTTTTGCAACACGGCTAATATGTAAAGACTAATAATAAACAGCTGTTTCATCTAAACTAGGTTCAGGCCAGCTTGAATCCCAGATGTGGATGTAAATCTCTTTTTTTAGTGAAGGTTTTGTGGCAAAGTTTCTTTTGAATGTGAGAGAAACTGAAACCTGGTGGTGGGTACAGTATCCTGTGTGCATTGTCAAAATATTCAGCTCTACATGAATAAATAATCATATTTATTCTCTTGAGACTGTATAGCATACAACCATACTATAACAGGATCATTCCTGTCCATATTATCCTTTCCAACACCATTCCAACAACCATGGTAAATCACTCACAGCGACCATATGTGCCTATGAGTGAGGGAGCCGCACGTATCTGGTAGCCAACAGCTTTGCTGAGGTCCAGCTAGTATTCACTGCCACAAAGGCCGGGCCTTTCAGCGGACTGAATGGGCTTAGAACTCAGCCTACACACCCCAGGATTTGATAGCCATGCTAATATGAAATAGGAGCGCTGTATTCACGCTCGTCAGTGTGAGCTCCAGAACCACGGATAGAGGTCTTCATTCATGCCTCATGCATAGCCCATATTCAAATGGAGAAAAAGCAAATCGGATATTTTTTTGTTTACGGGTCTGAAAATATCTCAGCCTCCCAAACAAGCGTGGGGATTTGGGGACCTGACAGCTTAATAGAATGATTATTCAAATCTGTTTAATACTGGAAATTGGAAGTGCAAAGGGCTGGGGGGGTTCGCTGTAAAAGCTGTGCTCTAGGGGGAGAAAGCATGAAGCATTGTTTCTATGCGTAACATGTCAACAACATGCAAATGGACCCAAAATGGAGGTCAAATGCGCTCTTGTAGAGCAACAATGGGGAGTTCAGTGCAGATATATCTTTCCTTTCTCTACTGATAGATGCTGCCACAGTGGAGGCAAATTTGAATAAAATCTCATTCAGCCATTTGCCGTCTCTCTTATGCAAATTGCATCGTCATGCTAGCACTACGGCAATTAGGCAACGGATGGCGATGGTCGTGTTTCTCACGGCTTATTGCACACGCCTTCTGCTACAGCCCCGTGTCTCCCACAGCCTTGTGGGTAAAAAGCGATGGAGGGAAAGAGAGAGGAAGAGAAATCTCTCCTCCTCTCCTCTTTATCTGCGGCTGAATATTTTGTACACACAGCCTTCTCAAAAGCCTGTTTCCCTTCTTCAGAAGCCCGTCTAAAGCAGCTTGCTGCTAAGGAGATAAGGCGCGCAGACTTATGCTTCCTCCTCCTCCTCAAGAACCAAGCCTGTGATCAGCACTTGGCCACCTAAAGTGGTGCTGCAGTCGACGCGCCGATGTGGACGGGGCTTTTTGTTGTGTGGCTAAAGTGTTGTGTTTGTGGCAACTGATGTGCGCTGCGTATCATTGTCTTACTACAAGTGCTGCTGCCTGTTCTCATTCAGCAATGCACCCCAAACCATCAGATTATCCACATGTGGCCGTTTGCTCCTTCTGGCAGTATGAGATGCAGGATGTTATGGTGTGTCAAGCTCCCCACCCACACAGCTTAAAACCAGTCAGAAATCTTTTTATTGTATCAAAGTGATGTTTACTCACCTCCTGATAATGGTGTTTGGCTATTACATGAAGTGATGTTTTTATTCGGGCGGCCATATTGTCGCTCGTAACTTGCTGCATCAAGACTGTCAGAAAGTTGTAACTGGACTACAAATGTGAAATGATTTAGGGCGCAACTTGTATATGGAACAGCTATTGATCGACTGCACTCTCCGAAGCCCTCCTTAAAAATTCACAGGGTCAATAAACACACATAAACCTCACCTGGCAAACCTTTTGTTAACAACGCATGCAAAGCGGCTAATGGCTAATGATTTAGCGAACACTCATAGATATTTACGACTCGGAGCCTCTCTTATTAAAAGCCGGACTTGGAACTGAAAGGCGGTCGTAAATTAGCCGTCCAAGAGGCAGGCCTTCCTACTGAAGTGTACGCCGGGCCGTAAACAGCGTAGGAATTTATCTCTATGTCGATGAGCGCGGCCTACATCTGGCAACCCGGGCGCTCCCTTTCTCTTCCAGTGAATGAAGTCAACATGGGCTGAAGCACATGTCAGGTCTTATAGTGGGCCGCGTCTGAGGCATTGGCAATCTCATCTGTGTTAACCTCAACTGGAAATAACTTTCCTCTTCCACTATGACGGAATAAATGGAAATATCAGAATTTTCTCGCCGCGGCGCCCAGCTCTTCCCATTGCACGAGATGCTATCTCCTCCTGTACAGTGTATTCCCATGCTGTAAAATTCCATTAGGCCGCTAAAATGACTTGTCCTACCTCTGCGAAAGGTGGCGTCCATTTGCAGATTCTATCATCGACCAGGCGCTAACCTCAGCTTCTCAAAGCACACACATCCACCCTCTCTTTCTCTCCCTCGATCTGTCCTGTCTCTCCTCATACCGCAATCTCTCTCTCTCTCTCTCTCTCTCTCTCACACACACACACACACATACATTTTGTCCACCCGAGGCCATAATGATGTGCTATGTTAGGATGTTATAGGGGTTTCTTTAGATGACCAGATGGCAGTAGAGAAGCAGCCTAATGGTCCAAACACCCTAGTGTCCATTAAAGACATAGGAACCAGCCATGGTCCGTATCGCAGTAATGACCTATAGATACTGCTGCTACTCCTGTTGCTGTCTGTAATTGGAGTCCGGGCTAGCTTGTCCTCAAGCACACACAGGAAGTACTGCGCGCTCACACAGTCGCGTTCTCAAACTTTTCCCACCAATCCTACGCACACGCAGGCGAGTGGACACGGACGCATCCACACACACACTTATTAACTGTTATCATCCTTCCTTGTCTTGGTAAATCATATGTATTCTGGGTGTTCTATCTCTTTAACGCATGCTGTGGAAGTGCAATACCACGGGAGCCATCGCAGCCCATGAACAATGGCCATCATGGGGCTTTTAATTCAATTGTCTAATTGTCCTGATCTCGTGATCTCTTGTTATGCGCTGACCTCAGCAGCGACCTACATATTGTCAATATGCGTGCTCATTAGGAGCGGAGACAGTCGGAAGCCCCCGTGACTTTGACAGCGTGTTGGAGAGGGTAATTGTGCGCCATATAAACAACGTAGCCCAAAGGGTGCACGCAGCATTCTGGAGATATCATCGTTGCTGCGCAGCTTATGGGATCATATGCACCGCGTTAAATGGATTAACCTTTTTCCCTCTGTGACGACATATCACTCCATATCGCTCACTCTCTCTCTCTCTCTCTCTCATCCCGCCATCTCTCTCTTCTCCATCCCTCTCTCCCTCCGCAGACCATACTCTCTGTTTCTCCCTCTACCTCTCCCCTCCCTCCTCCCTCGTCACCCTCCAGGCTTAACGTTTCAGATGGGACCGATACAAAAGTGTGACACACACGCGCGCGCACACGGCGTTACGTTTCTGTTTCGTACGTCTGGCGGTTTCGCTGAACTCATTCGACGCGGCTGGCCATCTGCACGCCGTCTTGACAGAGAGGGATCGCGCTGTAGATGCGTTTGCGTTCACCTGAATATGAATTGAGCCTCTTTAGAGGGAGGGGAGTTTCACATCACGCCGATGATTCATGACTTATAATGAGGCTGATGGAGGAGAAAGCTAATGATGGCAAACAAATGTCGCAGGCACGCACACTATCGACTCCCACACCCACACACACATGAATCCGGTGTGTCTGTCGCAGTCACTGCGGGCCTGCTGCAGTAGGGTAGGGTAAGGTAGGGTTTTAATTGTTTTATGGGAGAGTGATAGACAGGCAGGGGGGATAAAAAAGTGTCCTCCACCCCCCCACACACACACACACACCCTCCCCCTCCCCTTCCGCATCCCCATCCCTCCAGCACAGTACAGACACTCCGTGGTAGCGAGCTAGACAGTCTATTGCGGGGACTGGGGAGGGCCCCGAGGTACACATATGGGAGGGAGATAACACATAGCGGTGGCAGCGGAGGGCTGTACAAGCTGCTGGCAAGTGTACGTGTGTGATGGGGTGTTGATTCTGTGTGTGTGTGCGTGTGTGTGTGCTTGGAGGGGGCTGTATGTGTGCGTGTACGAGGTGTTAATCCTGTGTTAATCAATGATTGCGTGCGTTGAAGATGGCGGCGGCGGCGGTGGTGTGTATTCATGTGCGTGCCTGTGTGTTTTTCAAACCCTTTCTCCTCTCTCTCTCTCCCTCTCCCTCTCTCTCTCCCTCTCTCTCTCTGTCTGCCTCTCTCTCTCCCTGCCCACTCTGTGTAAGTGGAGAGAGGAACAACAAGAGGAGTGTGGGAGTAGTGAGGTGAGACTCGGATATGGGAGTAAGTGCATGTTATTACTACTGGGACGGCCCTCGGTAGACTGCGGGCCGTCGGCAGCCCGTTCTCACCGCTTTTTGGCTTGAGCTGGAGAATTACGCCGTACATGCAGAGCGGTATCGCTTATTTGTATACACCTTAAATAGATTATGAGAAGTTTAAGAGGCTGTTGGAAGTTCTGCTTGTAATTGAGAAGAGAAATACTGTCCATACGGCAAGCCTGCTTACCATTAACTTGGAATAGATTATCCCTTGATAGAGTTGAAATGTATATTTTGCTCAGTTGGATGAAATTCCTCGTGGGCGTAAGATTGAATGCTTTACATTGATCTGAAGTCGTTTGGATGTTTTCACCAAGGTGCGGCCGCATTTTTCAAACCTCTCAGCGTAAGGAGAGCTGATCTAGGATCATTACCCGGTTCTCCTTGACAGCGTCTTTCATTACGCCGTGAAGGATTGAGGGAAAACTGATTGGAGATCAGCGTTTCTGCGAGACGAGACGTCGGATAAAAGGTTCCATCCCAAATTTTGGCTTAAAAAAAGCCCCAGCCTCAGCCCATAAGCGCCACGTGCGCCTCAATCGATTATCACATAATGACGGCCATAATCAGCCTTAATCAACATTCCCTTAACATCCTCTAGCACTAATGCATCCAACCCCGCCCCCCCATCCGTAGCAGTTGATCAATTACAGAGCCATTATACTCTATGTGTCTCGCACGGCTCCCAGCAGCTAGGAACACGCGGCGCAGTGCTGCTCGCCGGTCTCGATGGTGGCCGCGGCAAATGAACTTAGCGAACAATCTGAGGATCAATCCCATCACTTAGCCAATTAGGCGATAGGGAGACAGACGCCCATTACCGTAAGAACCAATCGATAGCCGGAGCCAGGGGCCAAGGCGGGCTGTCTGGTCCCGCCGAGCCGCCAGGGGTTTGCGTGCAGCTAATGGAGAGGGGTGGGGGGGGGGGCGTGGCCAAGACGGGCGTTTCTGACGGACGGCTTTGACAGGAGGATGTTGACGCCGAGAGCCGGGGATGTTGTAAACATGACAGAGGGAGAGGTGTGGAGTCAGACAGAGATAGAGAGAGAGAGAGAGAGAGAGAGAGAGAGGGATGGCATCGGGATCAATGGCTGAGACAGTAGCCAAGTCACCAGTTGATTTTCCTCCCCAACACTGTGACAGTTTCCTTTTCACCCTCAGACAGTTTAAGTGAGTGGATTCGGGGTGGATCGACAAGTTGGACAAAATTCATTGTGTGGCGAATGACTCTTATGTCTCTGTTTTTATTCTGGTTAAATACCATTTAGAGGCTTTTGTCACTCAATTTCCTTCATAAAACACATTATGTGCCTGTTTACCAGTGGCCCAATTTGTGTAAAAACACTGACAGATGCTGAAATAATAGGCGCAAACGTAATTAATAAATGAACCACGGACACAAAATGTTTTATAAAAACTCAGTACTGTCTAATTTACGGCTGAAATGTTTTTCACTGCATATATTCAAAATGATTTCCATACAAATTAGTTTGTTTGCCACAGTTTTGCTTGATAGCTGAGGCCCAGTGTTTTCAACGCATCCATCGCATATGAATGGCGCGTTTGGCTATTTTATATAGGTGAGGACGATAATTATTTCAGCACACATTGCCTTTTGTGTGAGCTGCATCCAAAGCAGCGCTATCCTGGTGGATGGTTGAGTTAGGCTGCAGATATTAGGCTGAAGAGAGCAGTTGCTCGCTGGCGAAGAGATTCTCCGCTCAGACAGCGGTGTGAAGGGTCTCTCTGTAGCCGCGGGGCAGAATGCCCTCAGGGGCCAGAAAACCACCTGGGATTACTGTTGACATCTCCACTTCTCTCTCTCTCTCTCTCTCACTCTCATTCCCTCCCTTTCACTCTCTCTCTTTCTATCCCTCTTTCCCTCTGACTCCGTGACACCCACTTCTCCCACTTTTATCCATAATTCTTCCAACTTGTACTGTCTACCTGAAATGTAAATAGCAAAAAATTGTCTGTGTGCCTGTGTGTGTGTGTGTGTGTACTGAATACATAATGTGTCTCTCTCTCTGTCTAGATGTGTGTTATTGCATGACCTACCCTGTACTGTATCTATAAAGCAGTCTTTACCCACTATTTCAATCACAACACCTTATCCAACTCCTGAGTCCAAGTGGCACAAAAGACAATACAGTTTGCACAATAGTCTCAATAATCTCTTTCGCCTGGAATGCAAATAGCAAAAAACTGTGTGTGTGTGTGTGTGTGTGTGTGTGTGTGTGTGTTGACTGTCGCCATCGCCACACCGACATGAGCCCGAGTTTATAGCTCCCCCTGCTGAACGGTACAGTTGTGAAAGTCTGATTCTGTAGCGTACCCCATTGTATTTCTCCACACTGTCGGCCCCACCAAGGTCAATACATCGATTGAGTTTGCCTCCTCACTAAAAACCCTGAACAACCTTTGTAATAAAATGTAAAAGGACACGGCACACTGAAGTGTCCACGCTTTTCTTTGAAACGGCGTTTGCTTCACAATGGACTCATCTGCCCATCTGAGCGAAGGCATTCAAGAACTTCTGAAAGGTGGTGTATGAGTTAAGGTTTGGAAAATAAGCGATTATTTTCTAAGAACTCATAGGAAGCTCAATTCAGCGTGGACCACTGTAAAAGTCGGAATTCAACGAAAAATGTCTCTGCACGTGTTTGTACTTAGTCATCTGTACTATTCGATCACACACATGATATGGTGCCACACAATCGCACTTCCTCCTTTCCGTTTCACTGTTTCTGCCCCTACTTTCTTGGGAGCAGACCAGACCTGCTCAGGCCAAGTTCAGACGTCCGGAACAGAGCGGCTCATCCAAAGTTAAAGCTCCAATCATGAAGACGAATGGGTCGCAGCTGGTTACCTATTCACCCCAAGCCCCCAAACCCCCAAACCTCCTCCACCTCCCCACCCAGCCATTTCCCCCCTTTAAACCCGCACCTTGCTCCTCCCCGCTCTGGGCTGCAGGAGGGGAGGTGCGGCCGGTCGGACAGAGGGAGGCGGGGAAACCGTCCATCAGAGGCGGGCCGAGCCGGGACGCGGCCCATAAGGAGCAGCGTGAAGCCCCGCAAGTTATTACCCCCGCTACCCGGGCCCATTTTGTCTTCATCAATTCTTAAACTCATAAGACTCCCTGCCTCTCTCCCTCTCCAAATTGTACCATCTATCAAGCCGCCGCTACCCCCCCCTTTCTCTCCCTCTTCCTCTCTCTCTTGCTGTCGTTCTCCCTCTCCCCCTCTCTCTGTCTCTCTCTCTCTCTCTCTCTCTCTGTTCTCCTCTTGCTCTGTGGTTTTCTCTCTCGTTCACTCGCTGGTTCTCTCTCTCTCTCTCGCTCTCTCTCTCACTGCAGAACAAGGCAGTGCGGCGGCGGATCGTCAAATTATCCCCAGGCATGAGAGGATGAGCATTTTTTTCACAGGTGGTAATGACTACAGCACCCCTCCACATACCCCCACATCTACCTCTTTCTCTCTCTCTTTCTCCATCTCTCCCTCTCTTTCTCCCCTGCCTCCATGTCTCCATCTCCTCCCTATATTTCCTCCTTCCTTTCCCCATCCTGATCCACCCCCTCCCCCCTCCCTGACTCTCCCCCTCCCCCCTCCCTGACTCTCCCCCTCTCTCCCTCTCTTCCTTGATCCCCCCTCTCCATCTTACTTTATCTTCCTCCCTCCACTTTATCATCTTCCGACCCCTCCCCTCCTCATCTCTCTCCAGCCTGTCTTTCTTTTTATCTTTTCGTCTCGCTGCTGGTATCTCATCGCGGTGGACCGCTGGTCTTCTTCCTCTCTCTCTCTCTCTTTCTTTCTTTCTCTCTCTCCCCCTCTCTCTCTCTTTCTTGCTCTCCATCTCTCTAATTACGTGCGGAGACAAAGGCGTCTGATTCTCCCTCCTCCCACTCAGAGCTGTCAGGCCTGGTGTAGGAGAGAGTTAATTTCACACTTACTGCATGCTTTAATTAAAAGAGGGGGGGAGAAAAGAAGAAAAAACAAGGAGGATACATGCGCTCAGACACACATCATACAAAGGGAGTGTGTGTGCGTGTGTGTGTGAGTGTCTGTTTGAGAAGGGGGCTTGTTGATGGCAAAGTGCAATGTGCGTTATGTGTTTGTGTGTTTGCCGGTGTGTGCCTACAGGTTTGTGTGCACACTCATACTCAGTCCAGGTGTGTGTGTGTGTGTGTGCCTTTGCTCCTCAGGTGGACGAGACATGTTCAGTGTCTTCTCCCTCAGTTGATAACATCAGGCTGTATTTTTAGCAGGGGGATTTAATGAGGAATAAATAGGATTGTAATGGCTTGTTAGGGGCTACAGTCCCACTCCGCTCTGATCTGCCGTCCCCTGCATTGGCAGCTGGGGTGCGATACACACACACACACACACACACACACACACACACACACACAAATACACACCCCCAACACACAATTTCACACATACTTGAGCACGCGCACAAACAAACACACGCGACATGATTGAATTCGCACCAGAGCGCACACTCACAAACACATACGCGCACATGTAAATACAGATATGAAGTCACACACACACACACACACACACACACACACGTACACTACCCCCACCCCTGCAATCATTCTCACCACAATAGCACATGATAACCCTTGTTAAGCTATTGAGATATGGATGATAGTGGTTACGCCCACCATTGTCAGATCGGGTAATTTATCATCCTAAGCTACTGCGTGTATCAGTAAGACAGTGATCTCATATAGCAAAGCAACACATCCACTATCTCACATATCCCCGTCCGCTGCCCAGCCATTGAAATTCTATGGTGATGTGATATACTGTATTGCAAACAACAGTGTCACCGGATTCCTTTGTTTCCCAATTCAGCGTTGCATTATTTATCCCTCCCTACCTACAGTAGATAGTGTTATGATTTTGTGACAAGCGAGAGAGAAGCTGCATCCCGTTGACTGTGTATGTGTGTGTGTGTGTGGTTGTGTGGACACTCGCATGTGCCTGTGCATGCATAATGAGGACATTTGTTTGTTTGTCTATGCATATGTACATGAGTATCTGTGATAATTCCGGCTGTAACATTACATAACTCTTCAAGGTCCAGAGAAGTCACATCATACCCTGCAGCAAAACTCATAATCTCTACCTGCTGCATTTAGTCTCAGTCTGTGTACGTTTTGGGGTGTGTTTGCGTAGGTGAATGTGTGTGGCTACTTCGACTTCTGTAAGTGCGTTGCGTGTGTTTTGCGTATGTGTGGGCGCACACATCTATGAGCTTACGCAAGTGTGTGAACGAGTGTGAGCGTGCGGTGGGCTCTGTGCATGAGTTAAGAGAGAATACATTAATCCCTGTGTTTGTAGTGCGGGAACAGTGTGTTCTCTGAGCGGCCGTGTTGAACATGCAAATCAAGCTCGGCGTAGGCTCTGAGTAGCGTATCTGTGAAGTGTTAACGGCCGCGTTAACCCTTGAATTGGAGCAGATGGAAGAAGAGCGTGAACGTACATGTGTTTCCTTATGCCAGACGCCACTCCGGAGTAGACTGTAGTGTTGCTCTGCATAGTGATAAGAGGTATGCCGAAGGTTGCCGGTCACACAAAACGAATTTATTTCTTAGCCTGCGATGTTAACTCTCATTCCAAAGTCATGAACGAGGCAAGAAAAATCCACTGCGGTGCATTTTTCACATTGTCAAGAATGATAATGTGCCGCTAGAGTTGAATGTGGCCTTCTACAGTATGTGCTGCATCCATAGTGACCATGAATCTGCAATGAACTCCACTTCAGTAAACCAAACAGTTGCAATCACTGAACACATGTGGTGTAGAAGCTCAGGCACAGAGAGGTCAAGTTCATGTTGCAGAGCTGGTTAGCTGGGTTTCCTTGTTGTTTTCATGAGGAGCGTTACAGCATGATGCATCATCAATCAACGCACGGCTGTCTGGAGTGAAGAGATTCGCCTCATACATTGCGCCTATGAAATCGCTGCAGCTGTACACCCCCGTACCTTACCTATAGCACAAAACAGGCAGCCGGCGGATATTAGAATAAGCTCAGGGAGTGGCGTGCTGATTCCAATTAGCAGTCTGTTGTTTCACACTGTGGGCGATGGAGCTTGTTATTCCTAGCATGGAGAGAGTCTGAGGAGCGCTGCTCTGCGGCTCCCACCGTGCAATCAGCCTCTACGACTCTTTCATACCCACCAAGCACTGATTGCCACATTCACCCGACACTATTCTCACTCTGTGAGGTGCTGCAGAGGTACATTTGTTAAGAACTGTCTCGGACACCCGCGGAACAAGGTACAATATGGCCCGACTTGAGGGCTGATGTCATGCCGTTACGGAGAGCTGTCGGCAGCCATAATGAACCTGGCGGAGAAAGGCTTGGATGAAGGGGGGGAGAAAAAAAAATAATAATCACAATTTCTCTGTGCAATCATAATTTAGGGTGTGAGTACTAATGCTGTATTATAGGCAGTAATTATATGCCTTGATTAAAAACGAGGGGATTACAATGGAGGATTCAATTGCGGGCTGACGATGCAGACTCTTTGTTTTGCTCTCTCACCGCTCCGTGCATCAAGGGATTCGGAGGGAAGAATCCAGGTGCCGCGTCTGAAGCGGCTTGATTGTGTGCTCGTCAAATAATTGTGTTTGGGCGGGTCTGATTGTTCTTTAGAAGGAATTATTTTCACTAAACTAAGCTCCGCGGCCGCAAAGACTTTAAAAGGCATTTTTATCTGTGGATTGGTATGTATGCTCACTGTGTTAATATTTGTCTTTATGCTTTTGGGATGACTGTCATACTGACTAACACTACTAGATGTGCTAATAGTCCACAGTAGAGTGATAACGCATCGGGTAAAATGACAAGAGCTAATTATGACATTCTAGGACAGCACATCAGCCAATGGCCTCCTTCAGTTAAAGAACCACACAAGTGTTGTCTCTCAATATTGGAGACAAATCTCACAGACATAAGAGCATTAGCGCTGGTTAAAGTAAACTATGGAGGAAGCAGGAGACGTTCCCAGACATTTGGACGAAGCCCAAAGTCGGCCTGAGTGACTTTATCTCGGGGTGAGAGGGGCTTCGACTGCCACATCTCCGCTGGACAGCAGTGACAACTTGTCCGGTAGAGACCCTCTCGTGGAGCCACGGAGCGAGAGAGTGATGGGATGGATGGATGGATGGATGGAATGAGGGATGGAAGGAGGATAGGAGAGATGGATGGAGGTTTGGAGGGATGAAATAATGGACGGCGGGGAGGAAGCGCTGAATGCATGGATGGAGGGAGGAATGGACGCACTGATGGATGGAAGAAGGGAGGCAAGAGCGGATAGATGGATAGCTGTGGAACTGGTGGAGGAGGTGGATGCGGTGATGGGCTGGACAGGTGGTAGATGGGGTGAGTGAGGTGTTTAAGGGAGGGGTAGACAGAGATGCGTGGATGGTCAAGGGTAATGGAACGATTGGCTGAAGGATTATGATTTTACAGTCTGTTGACAGCGGAGACAGCCGGATGTGTAAAAGTCAACCTGGCTAACATCAGGACAGGCGGACAGAAACAAAATAGAGATTTGTGCTCCCTTCAGGTGCTGTTGCAAATATTGAAATTACGAGTTGAACGCACATAAACGATCCAACAAAGTGCTAAATACAATTAGGAAAGTGGATGCCAACAACTAATGGAAAAAGTGTCTATCTATTGTTTAGGGTTCTATGTAAGTAATTCTATTGTTGTATATGTTTCTATTTTCAATCTTTGTTTACATTTACTTGCCATTCATTTTGTTTGTTAATAAATCAATTTAAAACATCAATTACATGCTAAATGCACATTTTCTTCTCTTCATACTGCTGCTGCAACACAACGGAAGTCTATCGTACTTGATTTATAAAATAAAACAATAGTGACTGAAAAAATGTTTTATTATTTCCGACAAGTCGTATTTACGACTTCGGAAGTCGGAAGTAGGAGATCAGGAGGAGCACTTCAATGCAGCACTGGTTCATAAATAAATGGGAAGCTCCGAGGTGGGGATAACTGTTACCCCACTTGTGTGTTTTTTCATGTTTTCCCCAGTTAGGTCCACCTCGCCGTGTGCATCTACAGAGAGGAAGATAAATAGATGATGCAGAGAGAGAGATGTAGGCTAGATGGAAGTAATGTCCAGAGGCTAATGCACCCTGAGCGCTATGGGACATTACTGCTGCGAGCGGGTCGCTCCAAATCGCTCCCATCGGGACCGTGGGAGCGCTGCACCCCTGGAAGACCCCATGGCTCATTGAAAGGGGTCAGAGGCGAGGCGCTCCGCTCCATTTAGCTGCCTTCTCATGATGGATGGATGGAGGGAGGGCTGGAGGGGAGGAGCGGCGCCCTGCTGAGTGCATGGGGAACATGGTGCCACCGGGGACCTCCTCTTGGACCCATGAACAGTGGTAATGGGTGGTAATGGGTGGTAATGGGCACAGTCACAGGTGGAGTCATAGGTGAACACAGAAGGAGTGCAGCAACTGTGCGCCATTTTGGCTCCAAATGTTTTAGGTCAACATTCCTATATACGTTTTGGTGTAGATGTAGTGCTTTTGAATGACTTGTGCCAAGGCAACTGGGACGGAATTTTAAAATCTCATAAAATAGTTACTTATTACCCTAAAACATATCCATTACCCTACCAGAAGACTTCCCATATTACATATTTGAATAATAGTAAACAAATATCACAGCAAAATTCTACAAAATAGGAATACTATTGTTATACCATAAAAGATCAAAAAATACCAGTGTACTATAAAGTCACTTTAAACTCACTGTTGAGTACCATATACACACTAGTCTATTACAGTTATATTACTATGTTACTATTTTAAGTAGGAATGTTACAGGAATACTATAGTGATTATTACTATGTTACTATTTTAAGTAGGAATGTTACAGGAATACTATAGTGATTGTTTTGTAAAGGCAGAGTCCTATCTTATGTAAAAAGAGATACAATTTAGTTTGTACTGTGCGAGTGTGTAATCAGAGATACCAGATACTCCTCTTTGCTAAGTCAATTAAACCTACATTTAGCCAACCATGTTTTTGTTTTTTTCAACTCAACGAAAAAGCAAGTTGAAGAGTCTTGTTTTGCATAGCCGCCAAATGAAGTTCAAACAAGGCACAAACATAAGATAACTCAATGTCACTCCGCTGTGAAGGAAAAGCTTGGCTCTCTGCCTAGATTTTTGGCTATATCCAATTTGCTGTTCCTCAACCAGGTCTTGGGGCCTCTCCAGTATCCCTAAAATATTGTTTTCTTTCTGGTCTGAGACATGTGAGCCAATGTTATGAGCAATCAGCTAAATGGGAGCCATCTCTGAGGAGGGCAGACAACATGGCTGACTGGACCAAAGTCCTATCATCTGTCTACCATGACACTTATCTCTGCTAGCCTAGCCACCAGATAGCATCGCTAATTTGTTGAGCCACTGGCAAACTCATACGGTGACTCTTTGTGGTACTTCCGCCCTGGCAGAAAATTACTTGAAAACTGTCAGAGCAGAAAACACCAGTACAGTAAGTCGTGGAATATGTAACCGCAGGTATTGTGAACAGCTAGCTTTAGCGTATTAGCCTGACGTGCTAGCATAACTAATGACAATGCTACAGCACCGTCAAAGCGTTGCATGAGTTCCCGGGCTTTAAGGCCAAAAGGAGGAGGAGTGTGTGTGTGTGCATGTGTTTGTGAGAGATTGTAAGAGTACGTGTGTATGTGTGTGTGACTGGGAAGGAGGGAGGGATGGAGAGAGAGAGAGAGAGCCTGTGTGGGAGGAGGTAGGCAAGCTAGCTCCTAGGAGAGACTGGGAGGGCGAAGGGTCATTATTGACTGAATGAATTTTTAAAGAGGGCCCTCGTCGGGGGGTGGAGGGGTGTGTGTGTGTGTGTGTGTGTGTGTGTATGTGTGTGTGTAAAGCCACACTGAGTAGTATTCTACACATACCACTACACTGGTATTCTGCTCTCCACTCCTCTCTCCTTCTATCCTCTCCAATCCTCTCCTAGTTTGTCCTCTCTACTCTCTTCTTTGCTCTGATCTTTTCTCCTCATCTCACCTCTCTTCTCCCTTCCCCTCTTTTCTGTCTCTTCCTCTCCTCTCCTCTCCTTTCCTCTCCTCTCTCCTCTCCTCTCCTCTCCTCTCCAGCCCCTTGACCAAATCGGATGAACCTCCTGCTTCTCCACGTATCCTCCACAGTTTCCATGCATGCCAGGGAAGCCTCATTGATTGCCCTTTCACACCCTTTAACAATCAATGACGGACCTGGTTTCAGGAGGGGAGGGGAGGAAGGAGGGAGGGAGGGCGGGAACGCGGTTGGCGAGGAAAAACAACTGCAGCGAAGCCTTGGGTTTTAACTTGGGAGGTGGTAAAAGGACCCGGAGGGGCGTGGAGTTAAGGCCACAACCTCCAACACTTCTGGATGTTTGGGAGCGAGGCCAGCTTCCCTGGAAGAAGCGCCCAGAGGCGGTGCATGTTTTGCGGGGAGGAAGATAGGGAGAGAGGGTGGGGGGGTGGTGGAGGATGTTGCGGTGGGTGTGGATGTGCTCCGTGTCTTCACTGACCCTGGCAGATAGCAGACGCAAGGAGGAGGGGGGTATTCAATCATACTAATGAGCGAGAGAGAGAGGGAGGGAGGGAGGGAGGGAGGGGGGGATGGACGGAGAGAAAGAGGGAGAGAGGGATGAAAGGGGAGGCAGGAGAGAGAAAGGGTGGGGGAGTTGCTTTGGCAGTGCCAGCCAAACACCCTGCTTTTCTAGACCCTTCCCCCCCCCCTTCTCTGGCATCGATGCACACACACACACTCTCTCCCTCTCTCTCTCTCTCTCTCTCTCAATCTCTTTCTCTCTCTGACACACACACACACACACACCCTCCCCAGAGCAGCCACACTCATTAGTGGCAGCGAGACCCGCTGTTGGAGGGAGCTGAAACACTAGCTCAAAGCACGCCTCTCTCTCTTTCATTCTCTCCCAGTATCCCTCGCCCCCTTCCTCCCTCTGTCTCCTGTCTCTGTGCCGCTTCCATCGCCGTCTTCCTTCCATCCTTCTCAGCCAATTTGGCCCTCCGTCGCTTTCTCTTGTCTTCCGACTCCTTCCGTTCCTTCCTTCCTTCAGCTCAGTCCCTTTCTTCCTCCTTCCTTCCCTCCTCCCCTCGCTTCCTTCCTTCCTTATCGATCGATCCGTCTGTCCGTCGTCCGTCCTTCTGTGATTTCTTGCTCTTTATTCCTTCCTTGTTTACGTCCTTCCCTTCTCTTCTCTCGTCTGTCCATGCGGTTCATTACACAGTCCTCACCTCTAATCCTTGCCTTGTCTCTGTCTTCCCTTCCCTTCCTTCCTTGTCCATCCCTCCATCCTTTATCCTTCCTCTTCCTTTCCTCCTTCCTCTTCCTTCCTTTCTTCCTTACTCCATTCATTCTGTCTTTTTCCCTCCATCCATCCTCCTTTCTTTCCACCCCTTCTTACCCATTCATCCATCCATCTATGCATGCCTCAGTCTTTCCTTTCCTCCTTCCTCTTCCTTCTGTCCTTATTTCCTTACTCCTTCCCTTCTTTCCTTCCTTCTTTCCTTCCATCCTTTCTTCCTTCCATCTATTCATCCATTCATCCATCTGTCCTTCCTTCCCTTTATCCTTCCTTCCCTCCTTCCTTCCTTCCTCCCTTCCTTTCCTTCCTCTCTCGTCCACAACATTGTCTTCTTCCGTTCCTTCCTTGTCTATCCCTCTATCTATCTATCTATCTATCTATCTATCTATCTATCTATCTATCCATCCATCCCTCCTTCTTTCCTCCTTAATCCATCCATCCATCTACCATCCATCCTTCCCTCAAGCCTCTTGTCCCTGTTGTCTTCTTTTCTTCCTTCCTCTTCCTTCCTTCCTCCTGTCATTCCTCCTTTCTTCCTTTCCTTCCTTCTACATCCGCCCTTCCATCCATCTATCCCTTCTTCCTTCCTTCCCTTCCTTCCTTCATTCCTTCCCCCCTTCCTTCCTTATTCCCCCACCCACCCGCCATGTTCCTCAGTCTTCCCTCTCTGCCTTTCTTCCTTCCTCTCCCTCCCTTGTTTACTTCCCTCCCTCCCTCCTCTCTCATCCGTCCATTTGATTCCCTACACACAGTCCTCCCCTCCAATCCTTCCTTGTCTCCCGGTCCCGTGGTGGAAGGCTGATTTGGAGGATTAGGCCGGTGGCAGGGCTGCTGCTGTGTCAGTCTAACAGGCAGAGATCTGGACCAGAGCTCAGTCCAAATCCCTTCCTCCACGCCTGCCTGCCTGGCCGCTGAATTAGCGGCTTCCCCTCCGCTCATCTCTCATCTCTCTCATCTCTTTTTTTTCGCTCGCCGTGCCTGTCGTTCCCTCCTCTCGCATGTTGTCCATCAACGCGTTTCTCTCTTTCTGGCGTCTTCTCTTGTCTCACCGCGTATCGCCGCCCGTCTCTTTTTGCAAATCTTTTTTCTCATTATGTATGGCTCTCTTCTATATCCTGCACACTCAGAAGGAAAAAGGTGTAGCTGTTGTCGCTGGGGGTATTACGTTTTGTTTTTTTTTAAACGAGAAAGATGATCACATCACCCCATGGTTTTTATACTCAGTTATAGAATCGTTTTTTAAGATTTTATTGATTACTTTTAAGGCTCGGCTGGGTCTAGCTCCTGACTGCATCATTGATCCTTTAACCCCATATGAGCCGGAGCGCAGCCCCAGATCCCTGGGCAAGGTTGTTTTATCCATTCAAAAGTCTGGGTTAAAATCAAAAGGCGATCCCAATATTGCTATAAGAGGCCCTAGACTTTGCAGTGAGGAAGTGGAATCTATGTTGACTTCAATTCAACTTCCATTCACCCGAAACCCCTCAGTTAAAGTAATGAAATTGGTGATAGGCCTCTTTGTATGCCGAGAAAACACCTTTTTTAAAATCCTTTGCTGGCTTAGAAATGTCACTCTTCCTCTTAACCCAATCCCTCTTAAAATATCAGGGGGGCAAATGCTCTTTTTTAATTGCAGCTCTAGGCAAGTATACAGTCAATCCTCTTGGATAAGTGAGTTCTTCCTTCAGCAGCCTTAGGGGAGCTAAGTGAAGCAGTGTAGCTCCACTATAGTCAGGTTTTCAAGCGTGCAATAGGTCACAAAATGGGAATGTTTCTCAGGCATCCTTTTGGCCATTTCTTAAAAAAATGGTTCTTTAGAGATCAAATGTCACTTATGAAATCAGCAGAGAATTGACATAGAAAAATACCCCCATCCAAAATAACTAAACATTTAGTTTAATAATTTATTTTGCACTTGCAACTCTGCCAGACTTCGGATTTCTTTAGCCTTTGAATAGACTCGAAACTAAAACCTTGAACCGCAGTGGAAGAAAACGGAAGATTTTGAGAACAAGAGGAACAAGAGGCTACTTACATCAGGAGTCCTAGACAGTTCATGTCCAATGTCAGTGATTTTGCTGCTGTATGGCTGAGTATCTGACTCTGGCCCAGCAGGAGAGGTAGTTATACAGTCATTTCATGGTGCTCTGTTACTGTCTCTCTCTTTCTCTGTGTACCAGCCTCACTGGGCCGGGCCCAGGGGAGGGGAGCAGGTTACACTGATGCTGTCTGAAGGACACTGGGACACTGTGTGTGTGTGTGTGTGTGTGTGAGAGAGAGAGAGAGTGAGAGACAGAGAGAGAGATAGAGAATAAGAAAGAATCTGCCTTTCTGTTTGCATATCTGCACGTGTATGAGCATGAGTGACACCCTGCATGTGTTCCTGCTCACACACTGCACCTCCGCATACTGCTGCACCCCATTCCCCATGCAGAACTGAACCGAGGCTGCGGCAGCTTTACATCGAGAGCGACGGCGGGCGAGCGGAGAGAGCCCGCGGCTTTCAATGGAGACCCCGGCGCGGCAGAATAGCGGGGCTGATAGAATAGAACTCGCATGAATAGAACCAAAAGCCTGATCAAGGCCAGCGCCGCAGCAACAAAGAGACAGAGCGAGCCAGGCTTGACGAGAATGTTAAAGAGGCGTGCGCTCGCATAGCGCCGGCACCATCAAGGGTGGGTGAAATGACTTTGCCATTCAGCAACAAGCCACCGTGTTATTGTTGTTGTTTTTTTCCTTTTTCCAATGATTTTTTTCACGTCATTTGTGCTTTGTTTGACAGCGTACAGTACAGAGAAACACGGGACAAATAGGAGGGAAGAATAATGGGACGGCGCGTGACATAGGGCACGGGCCGGACGCATTCTAACGACATTGTGTGCGCGCCGCGGCCCTCTACGCCGCGGCCCCAACAGGGGCTTGTTAAAGGGCATAGGGAACGTTAGCCTGGCATTTACTCACACAGCCAGCGGGCCTCGCTAGATATACAGGAATAGCCCGTAGATCAGAGAGAGAGACCGCGGAGCAGTGTCAAACAGACTTGAAAGATGATGTTGACTTTTCTCACGCCACACATGCTGGCACAGTGGGTAACACACACACACATACACACACAAGCTTGCACACAGTCAATAAACATGCATACAGATACAGACATGATATGCATGCAAACTAGGAGAAGGGGGCAGATACACACACATGCACGCCTGCACACATGCACATATATGCACAACAACACACACAATGTCCACAGACACACTAATACATACATAAACATGCATGCATGGGTTGGACTCAGTTACACATACAGTACGCATACAGATACATACATGATATGTTAGCAAGCCGGTAGAAGGGGACAGACACACACGGACACCCCCCACACACACACACACACACACACACCTATCACATGCGTGCCAACAGTTGTTTGATCAGAGCCGTTTTCCCGCTTGCCGGCGATGGAATGTGCTCTCCACGCATTCATGCTCCAGCGGAAAGCCGAGAGACAAACAGAGGAACGTCTCAAAGCCCAGAGGCGGGGAGTCAGGCAGAGTGCTGACGATGACAGAAAACCACCCAGATGGCAGCTTGAGTCTACCATGGGATCACATGGAGAAGGCTGTATGAGGAAGTTGCTGGAGGTAACGTGAACAGAATTCTTACAGTTGGTTTTCCAGTGATGTCGTCACTGCTGTTAATTTGTGTGAGTGTGTGTGTGTGTTTACGTGGCGTCTTTTTCCTCGGATTTTCTGTTGATGCAGTTTGAGTTTCTGTAGGTGGCGCTCTTTTCTTTGTCTGTTCACTGCTCATGCTAACTACCCAGTTCTTCTTCTGCTTATTCCAAACAAACCGCTGTAACGTAAAACGCATCACTTGACCTGCGGCAGAGGATTTTTTCCCGGGAAAGACCTACCAGACACCAGCAAATGTAAAAGCTTTCATGAACTGTGAACAGTTTGAATCACCATTGTGTTCCATCAATCGGCCCAGAGAGTAAAATGGGCATTTATTAATATGAAAATGTTGCAGATTATTACTTTAACTAGTTGAGAGGTGTTTGATTTTTCTTTTCGAGACACAAAAGAGGCACAAACAGCTGCGGCGGTAGATACAAAGCTTTCAAGATAAGACGAAACGAGTGTATTCAAACAAGATGAATTGACGGTGCCACACTGGCCGTGTGTGGCTCCTTAACGTAGTCCCACTGTAGATCTACTGGCTAACGCTATCACTTATCTTTCCCCCGCACCATGCATAACATCACAGACACGGCGGGAAATAGACCCTGCCGGTGTGCAAACTCCGACAAGCACACACTCTTGCAGATGCACATGCACCTGCAGCCACACATGCACTCTCTCTCTCCCTCTCTCTCTCACACACACACACAATCACATAATACACACGCACAAAAGATAACAGACAGATAGACAGACACACACACACAGTTGCATGTGTCAGGCACAGATGTTCACATGCATTTCAGGCACATTCTGAACAGATGTGTGCAGAGACGGGTTACTCACTAGTGCTCATATGCTCCTGAAAGGCAAAAACACACCTAACAATTCATGAGTAATTGGATGCCCCCCTCTTTCTTACACACACACACACATACACACACACACACACAAACATGTAAATACATAAATGCATGCATGCATATTTGGACACAGGTTTCTGGATGGGTGAGCATCAGCCACAACACACATACAGTGCAAACACACTTCTTACATGTGTACTGTGATGCACATGGACTTAATTATACAGGAGGTTTAGGTTGATAACAGAGCTATCGTTCCTTTCCACTGATCTTCAAAGGGTCCGGGCTTTAGGAATACAAATTGTCCCGTACTGATGTAGGTTTAAGCGGGTTAAAGGACAACGCAGTCAAGTTTGAATTTGTTGTTGAGTTTTCACAGTGATTTTCAAGAAAACACTTTCAGGTTATCTACAGTTAATGCATCAAAATTGGATCTGGTCTTGATCAAAACCCCTGATCAACAAAAGCTTGAAGGAAAAACATTTTCTAAAAACTCAACGGTAAGAGCAAGAGCTTCTTTCTAGAGCCGCCATTTTGCACCGACGTTCAACAATCATACAGGGAGAAATCCATCATAGAAGAGGAAGAGATATCAATTTCTCTCAACTGGAAAAACTTGCAGATTGATGATACATAACAGTGTAAGAGTATCCAAGGGTGGAGTTTTCCTTTTTAAATTCTTTCAATCAGCACGTTTGTAGCATTTGAATAAAGCTGCTACTGTCTGCCTATCAGAGTGCTGCATGTGAGAATTTATTCGTCAAATTAATTCACAAAATGCTGCGTTAACTAAGCTGTATCTGGCTGAAAAACATCAGGAATTCCGGGCCAGTGCATTTGAAAACAACCCACAAAATGTTAAAAGTCTCCTTTCAAGGCCTCGTGTTGCAAGTGGTTGCGACTTTTCTTTGTCTTTGACGCCACATAACAAAGTGCGCAACCAAATCTGTTTCAATTTTGCATCACACACAAAAGCAAGCGGCAGCATGTCTTTTCTAAGGAGTATGTTTGATTCTTTAGGAAGAACCTTGGACATCTGTACCATTCTGTTTGATGCTCCACGTTCTAAGTCCTGCAGCCAGCATGTAAGATCAAAATAGCGGACCACACAAGAGTGGCATGTGCCCCCTCTCTCTCTCTCTCTCTCCCTCTCTCTCTCTCCCTCTCTCCTTCTCAGAGCTGGAGCAAACAGTAAGCGCTGTCCTGACTCCACATCAAACCCACGGCACTCGCAGACAAGAATAATCTACAAAGTCCGATTGAAAGATGAAATAATCCTCAGAACTTTTTTTTTTTTTTGCGTTACATTCATTATTTCTTTTTTTTTCCTCTCACTTTCTCTATTTCTCCTTTTCTTTGCCTTGGGTGGCGATTGACTGTTGCCTCTTTGTTTTTGCCCACTGCGGTGCATTGCAATTCCAAAGCAAACGGGGGGAACTTCAAAGCCGCGATTAAGGATTCCTGTTTGACTGGCCTTTAATTAAGCGCTGACATTAGCCGACTATATATGAACCAAAACAATTAGGAAGTGGGTTCTGTTCTATTTACAGTTGATGAAATAAATTGTTTTATTGTAGGAGTGTGTGTGTGTGTGTGTGTGTGTGTGTGGGATTGGGTGTGTGGTTTTCTTGAGCTCTTACTGTACTTGACCCTCACTGTGCCCTTGTTGTTCCTTCTCCTGAAGACACACACCCACACACACACATGTGAAACACACACGCACTATCACAAACACACTCAATAAGCACAGAGGTGGGAGTACACACACGCAAACGCAGTATTATTGCACACATTCATTCATATGCAAAACACACACACACGCACACACACAGAGCCGGGCAGACCGCAGGCTGCAGAGCTCTGCCAAATGATGGGGTCCTGAGAGGCAGTGGCTGTGACCTTGGCTGCCCTTGTGTGTGCCTGACTCCAGCTGGGCGTCCATTAGAGGGCTCCACAACAGACGCTGGCCTCTGCTGAGAGCCAGGGGTCAGATGGCATACACACACACACACACACACACACACACACCGACACGCACGCACGCCACACAAACGCACACCCACACTCACAGAGAGAGGCAGGCAGGCACACACACACACACACACACAGAGCTAGGTATACGCAGCATGTGTCTTTGTGAGTGTGTGTACGTGAGGGCATTTCATAAGCATGCTCCATTTTATCGCGCACGCTTGCGTAGACAAACACACAGACACGCAGCATCACCATGTGTTCCCTGTATTTAGCAGTGCGTGTATGATGGAGAGTGACAGCTAGTGGGGAGCGAGGGAAGGCAAGTGCGACCAGCGGTTTGGAACCCAAGCTTTTATGCTCAAAGCTACATTATGTAACTTTTTCATGGTAAGATACTGCCTTAAATTCAATGCACCCATCAGCGCTGCATGAGATCACCTAGTTTGTCCCTTTCCAGCTCCTGTGGTCGGGCACGACCAGTGGCGGGAGAATTTCTCGGCACACAGGAAGTGATGCGTTTTACGTATTAGGTAAACAAGGAAGAGAATGATTGCTGGGAGCAGGCTGAAGCAGCTCTACAGGGATGGACTTCACCGCCTCCGCCTTCAGCCGTCCAGAAACAAAAGAATTAGATATTTTGAAAGTCACCGAGCAAAAAAGGAGAGTGATAAGCAGCGCAATGAAGCAAGAATAAATATCTTTACTGAATGGAAAGACCTCAAGGAGATGCAAGGAACAGATGAAGCAGCAGAAATGGCTTCCTTTTTGAATGGACAGGTAAAAATCTTATTCACAGATTTTGATTACTATCAAGCATTATTTGCAGTGTGAATATTGACGGTTGCTTCGTTAGTGTAGTTGGCTTATAGCCACTAACTAGTGCAGTTACTACCAGGGCTTACTTTCCTTGTTTCCATAAGAAGTAAACTTGGTGGGCGATGGGAGACTGTGTGCAGCTAAAAATCACTGCACAGTGGATAAATATGTGGTTTCTCACCTGAAATTGTCACAAAAATAAACCTGGATCGGCTATATTGAGTTAATAATATTTCATTTTTAAAATTTAGGACTTTACAGGCCATATCCTAAAACACTATCAACTCTGTATTGCAAAAAGGTCAGTCTTCTTACTTTGAATAAGCTACTCACTTGCTATCACTCAAGTGTATGCTAATGTTAGCATCTGTTAGCATCTGTCTGTTTTGTTTAAAGGTCCCATATTCTCCACTTTCCAGTGTTTTATTTTGTGTCTCGAGGTCCATTCAAAGCTGTGTGTGTGGTGTCATGTACCAAAAACACTCTTAATCCATTTTTACACATTCATTTTCCAGCATCTCTATGAGCCTTACCAAGAACAGGCTGTTTCTGTCGCTGTGTCTTTAAGGCTCATTAATATTAACGACCCCTCTGTTCTGATTGGCTAACCGTTTCAACAGTGAAACGTGAGACACCGCAGCCCGGCAGCTACAGGTAGGGAAAACTCTCCGGTAATAAACAATGACAACCGCTTTGAAAAAAACACTTTGTTATTCTATTATTTCTTACAGAAATGATAATGAGCGAACCTTTGTGACGCCACAAAGTTACGGAAGTCCAAACGGCTCGTTTAGAGGCTCGCTTTTCTAATATGGATTGTGTGGATTTAGTTGGCAACTGTGCGTTTTTTCACCATGTTTAGATAGACCATCCAACTCCTTTATAATCAAAGAGGCAAGGAGGGGAATCCTGTTTTACACAATATGGGACCTTTAACTTGTTTAACTCCTGTTTGGTATTCAGTGTATTTGAAGGGTTGTATTTTAAAATTTCATAATCTTTAGTAATTGTCCACCTTTTCATAATGCATAAATCCCACATTAGCTTATGTCTCAGTAAGTTCTACTGCTACGGATACTGACTACTAGTACTACTACTTGCTGCTGCAATGGCCCAATTTATTCCCCACACGCATAATCAAAGTTTCATCTAATCTAATCTAATCTAATCTAATCTAATTTAATCTAATATAGTCTTCTAGTCTAGCCTAATCTAATCTAATCCAAAATTCTGTTTTAGAAAAAGAATCATTACCTGAACGTCATCATTCAGTGTCTCTAAAATATATGGGATCCCCTGTTTAATTTTTTGCCATCAATCATTTTGTAAGAGTAGGTTTCAGCTTTTTCAAGTGGTGAAACTCTCAGTTTGGAGATGTTATGAAGTGAAAGGGAGGCATTGCCACTGCGTGGGGGGTGTAAACAACAAACTTGAATAGCTCTACTGAGCTTCTACAGTGACTGTACTTGATTGAATGAGCTCACTGACTATTCACTCATCTCAAGAACAATAATAGATGGAAGTTAACGGAGCTCTTTTGCTTTGGATTGTAACTATAGTTTTCACCCGGCTCCTACAGCTGGCTGGCCTTTTCTTCCTTCCTGACAAAGGGAGAGGAGGGCTAATTTTACCCTGTCTGCTGGCTGCAGTGGAGCCCACTGAGCCACAACACTGCTATGCTGCAGACACCACCTCACAGCGTGCCATGTCTCTCTCTCTCCCTCTCTCCCTCTCTCTCTCTCCCTCTCTCTCTCTCTCTCTCTCCCTCTCTCTCTCCCTCTCTCTCTCTCTCTCTCTCTCTCTCTCTCTCTCTCTCTCTCTCTCCCTCTCTCCCTCTCTCTCTCTAAGCCGGTCAACCCCACCACCACAACCATCATTAAAGCGTTCTGGCTGATCACACGCTTTAATTGGACCGTACCAACGGCCCGGGCAAAATGGCGCCTTGTTAGCTCAGCTGCAGAGCAGGGCGAACGCACAAACAAACAAACAAGCAAACAAATGAGGATATAAACAAACCCCATGGACGCCCACATGGAACGTGTAGCATGACACAAAGCAAAAAAAATGTCTGACCTGCACAAACAGGGATTGATCAGGAGATATGCAGCAATATAGGAGGATTGGGATACGGGCGCCCTATGTGCCACATTCAATTTTCACTGAAGGGTTCTGTGGGGAAATGCTGTATAGCTGTGGAGCTACTTTCTTTAACCTGTTTTACCATTTAAAGCTACTACCAGTAGAATTGCTAGTGTAATGTAGTGTGTGGTAGTGTTCTATGTCAGCTGTCACAAATATTTTAGTAGATTGAGTTAGCAATTGTTTGTGTTTTTTGCGTATCAGGTGTGGAATTTATTAACTTTGGACAATGCTAACGAAACATGTTAGCTAACAGGTTACTATGATACTGAAAGACAGCTAACCCACCGGAGCGTAGCAACATAGTAGAGTGGATTTGTTCTTCTTGACAATACATTGGGTTAATGATGTGGTTATCATGATTGTTCCAGGTCTTAATAACTTCAACTACTAGCAACAGTCGATGCTGCACACCTAGCTAGGCGCCGTGGGACTGGACAGCATCTGGACTCGTCTGAGAATTTTAAGTCAATCCTGCACACTTCCCACCAATTTGTACCCGGGGACAAATTGAATAAACACATAGAATTAACCAATTTGCACCGAGATGGTCTCATGTTTCTGCAGCCATTATACTATGCTATCAAAATTAATGTGAAAATGAAATATTGAGCTAAATATTGTACACGTAGGGGCTTTAACCAGGCAAGTTGATGAAGAACGCTTGATATATGACACGACAAGCCATTTGGTGGAAGCTGTTACCCAAAGCCCATTGGAGTACTATGAGTATCATGTATATATTTGTTGCACGGGTGGGAATTGGACCCCCGACCCAAGCAGTGTTAGTGCCATGCTCCACCCATTGAGCTACACAGGACACTTTCTTATTTACTTGCAGGATACTTTCTTATTGATTTACTTTCTTGTTTATTTAGGGATTGATGATACAAATGGATATACTGTATATTTTGGTACATAAAGAGGCATTTATACATATTATTAGTCCACATTTGTACATACATGTGCATGGCTCGCAAGTGAAAATGCAACAATAATTTGTTCTCATTCACTTCTCCTCAGCAGTGCTTAATTTGGAGGCAGAAGTGTGTGTATTCTAATATTTTCCATTTAGCGCTGAGGGACTTGGAGAATTCAGTGGGTCGTTTCACTTTCACGCTTTGCTGAGCAAAAACCCAGGACCATCTGACAATGGTTACTACAAGTCACCTTGGCGCTGCTTTTATCCTAACAGGGTGGCAGCTAATTCAAGGTTGTTACTTGGAGATGCCGCACAGTTACCGCCAAATCAAGCGTTAAAGGTACAATGCGTTTCCTCTAATCCACTGATGTTGCATTATGGATGAACAAAGATAATAATTATTATACTCTGTTGACCTCTGGAGGGATATTCTCCTGCCTCTCCTCCACAGGGAGGTCAGAAGTCGGGGTCAGCTACAGAGCAGCAGCCCTGGAGCTGGTAGGGATTCAGTATCTTGCTTAAACCTTCTAACCCTAAACCTTCGTACCAGTTCTGCAGTATGATGAGCTGTACCACATCACGCCTGACCATCTACCTGACTTTGCATTTTGATAGTTTCTAGTGTAAAAATAAAGGGCTCCACTTCTGATACAACGCACTTCTTTCTGGTACAATTCATTGTGACAGACATGTTTCCAGAAGCCTGTGGAAAGGTAATGTTGTTCAGGTTGTACCTTAATTATCTATCAAGAATTCACTGTGATATTGAGCTAAAATTGGTGCACTGTAATTGTTTACAGAAGTAGCACATAATCTGCAGTTGCAGCACTTTTTGATTTTAGATCATTTTCTCTGTACAAAATGTGTTTTGTAATAAAAAAAAATTAAAAAAGCCTTGTGGGAGTC
>NC_136013.1:19155311-19185311 GCF_048128805.1 Centroberyx gerrardi
TTTAGCATTGAATCTTATTTTTCTGAAAACAAGTGATTCAAATTCAGCCAATGGGGTGAGATCATGTCACTTGTTGCCAATGCAGCTTCTCCTGTTTCTAGAAAAAAGTATCTTGAAACAGATTCAGCACATCTCTAAAACAAGCTGAAATGCATTGGAAACAAGTGAAATGATCTCACAACATTGGCAGATTTCTTCCCTCTTTCTTTCAAATAAGATTTTAAGACTCAGTACGAGACTAAATGACTTGTTAAAGATGGATATTCTGCTGATAGATAGTTTTGATTCCAACATACCTCAAAATACAGGTTCTCTGTCAGAGTTTACAACCAATACAAGTATTAAATAATATACATACATCTTCAAAATAACTGTTAAGGTCATTACTGACTTACAGTACAATCAATCCATGTTTTTACTGGATTCATCTGGATGAAGGCAATACTCTACTGAAATTGTCATGTAAACACCTTTATCTGATTATCTTAAGGAGGAAGGAAGGAAGGAAGGAAGGAAGAATGGCAGGAAGGAAGGAGGAAGGAAGGAAGGGAGTATGGGAGTATGGTTCAATTTATTGGGGCATGTAAACGCCTTAGTCAGACTTCTTGTATTTTTTTCAAACTGCCAGGTCACTGCCGAGGTCAAAGGTCACCAGACACAGTAACCCAGATGTTGTGCTTCCAAAGCAAACAGCATGGTGGAGTGCAGTGCAGTGGAGTGGAGTGGCAAGCAGCGGACCGATTATTAAATGAATCCATGTAAACCGGGTTATTCGAGAAATTGTGTTACTTCAAGCCATGTAAACGTTGCAGTGGAAACATTGCCTTAAGCTGATTACTCCCAGTAATCGGAGTATTGGTGTGCATGTAAACGTACTCAATATGAGAATGAAGGCGTCTCTTACTCTATCAGATCTGCACTTTTTTTTTTAGCATTTTTTTGCCTTTATTGGAGTAGAGAGAGACAGGAAAGATGAGGGGGGGGGGGGGGGGGTGACATGCATCAAAGGTCCCAGGCTGGATTCGACCCAGGACGCCCCCAAAACTGCACTTTAACTATGGACATTTGCTTTTGTGTGTTTGTGCAGCACAGGCAGACTGAATCAGCTCCGGAATACATGGAAAAATCATAATGACGAGAGCTAGAATCAAATAAATTGGATTTTACGTTGTGCTACACAGAAGCCTGTCAAACGAATCAGGTAAAGGGGGATTTTTGGAGAGGAGTCCCTTCTGTGCGTGTGTGTGTGTGTGTGTGTGTGTGTGTGTGTGTGTGTGTGTGTGTGTGTCCCTCCAGCCGCAAGATGCATTATTTACATCAGTGGTTAAAGTAGGACAGCCTGGCCTTCAAAGCTACCTCACTGAGAAGCCCTGCTCTCCTCTTCTCGCTCTCTCTTCCCTCTCTCTCTCTCTCTCTCTCTCTCTCTCTCTCTCAACCTCTCTCTACCCCCATTCTCTCCCCTCCCTCGCTCTACCACTTCACACCGCAATCTCCCTCTCTCTCCCTCTCTCTCTCTCTCTCTCTCTCTCTCTCTCTTTCCCTCTCTCATTTTCTCAGCCCACCGTCTTGCGTCATTTCTCGCGTTTTTTTTTTCTCTCTCATCTCTTTCTTTCTCTCTCCCACTGTCTTGCTCATTGCCTCATCGCTCTCCTTTGCTTGATTCATCTCTCTCTCCCTCTCGCTCTCTCTATCACACGCACACACACACACACACACACACTCTCTCTAGGCTGCTCTACATGAGTATGTTCTCTCCTCCCTCCTCCTCTCCTCCCACTCGTTCACCCCAATCTCCATCTCTCCCCTGCCCCTCACTCATTTTTATTACTGTCATAGGAGCCTCTCTCTCCTCTCTCTCTCTCTCTCTCTCTCTCTCTCTCTCTCTCTCTCTCTCTCTCTGTCTCTGCATTTATGAGCAGTGCTATATTGAGAGTGTCTGGCTGGCAGACACAGAGGAGAAGAGAGGGCGAGAGTGCATGATGAGGCTGGAGGAGAGAGAGAGAGAGAGAGAGAGAGAGACATTGATTAGAGGCCGATCAGAAAGACAAAGATAGAGAGAGAGAGATTGAGAAATGTTGTAGTGGATCAAGAAGAAAAGGAAAGAGAACAAGGAGGGTAACAAGAGATAGACATACATACATACTGTACAAGAAAAAGAACTTTAACTTTTATGTAACAAAATCACAATTACAAAGTCAGCTACACAGGTGAATCCTATTAAGTTGAATACCAATTAGCACTATGTGTCAGCTTTAAGCGGCCTGGCATCACTTTTACACGTGAGTTTTCAAGGAAACATGAGGCAACTGACACTTCCAAAGAGGCCAAATGGTCAGTCACAAAAACTGCAAAATGATTTACCATGGCAAAGGGGAACAGTCTCAAAAATCATGAAAACATGCCAAACGCAGACAAACTGCATCGGCAAAGAGGTGGTCGCAATTGAACGCCCACTAAGTGATAGATGTATATTTGACAGGAGAGTGGCTAAACATCGGTCTCAAACATTTCCACAGAATTGAATCATGACCTCTGCGACAGAATCTCAAAAACCTGCATGTGGTGAGCGTCATAAAGCTGTTATGTAGGGCAGGGCGGCCATTCAGAAACCGCTTGTATCCAAGGCCAGCACACAAAGACGCATAACCCAATGTAAGGAGCACAAAACCTGGAGCCTTGAGCAGCGGAAAAAAACAAGTAATATGGTCTGATGAGTCATCTTCCACCTTTTTCTCCCACATCTGGACAGGATGGCTTCAACCCACAATGTCTGCTGCCAACTGTTTAAACCTGGTGGTGGATCTGTAGCCATCTAGTGGGAGTCATTAGGTGTGGTGATTACTCTGCGTGGTTGTTTAACAGCCTAGGTAGATGAGGCCGGTTTTACGGGACCAGCTGCACCCTCGGATGCCAGCACCGTTCCCTCATGATGCTCCCCATGTTCCGCGGCGGTAACGCCCCCATACACACTGCTAAACACACTCAGGAGTGGTTTCACGAGCAGCAGGATGAAGTCAGACTCAAACAGCAGATCTAAACTTCGTTGAACCTTCCGCCTCCTTTGTCCCTCGAAGAACTGGCTGTCCTTGCTGAAGAAAGGCCCAGTATGATATTCATACATTGTTAGGTGTTTCCATTTGTACATACATACGCGTAGAGTCGGCTTGGAGAGATGCAGTTGCAGCAATGCCGCAGAGAGGGGAGGGGGAACGGGTGATCGACTGTGTGTGTGTGTGTGTGTTTAAGTGGTAGAGGGAAAATAAGGTCACCATTCAGTTCAGTCCAGGCAACAGAGCAACCAGTCTGTCTGCTTTGAACAGGTGTTTGTCGAAGCGGAGGGAAAGTGGAAGTACTCAACCGTATGTGATTGGAAAACTGGTCAATAGAGAGGAAGACAATGTAAAAAAGTCCCCAAGGTCAGCTTAAGGGAGAAAACAAAAAATTGCCTCTGCTTCTATGAATCTCTCATTCTCCCTGTGTTTTTTTGAATTATTCCTCTCTTTCCCCCCATTTCTGAGCAATGAAAGTTCAATTTCCCACCCTGGCCCGCGCTCGGGCAATAATCACTGTTTTCATCAGGACCAGTGTTGCCGGGGCTTGAGATGAAATAATGGAGCAAATAAATCAGCTCTGTAATTAGGCAAATCGCGGTGTGAAAAGGATTGGAGCTCCGGCGCTCTCCGCAACAAACGGTCTCATTTTCTGGATGCCCCGAAATCCACTGAAATCCACAGATCCAATGATAATTCTTGAAGGGGAACTTGTGCTACCTAATGGCACAATAACTTTTGTCCACTGCACTAAGTGATGATAGCAGCACATTAGAGCGAATGTATGTGTAAGCCGCAGCCGTATAAATTGTTTAAAGTTGAAAGTGAAAGGAGTAAAGAGTTTTGTTGCCTTTGTCGGACCCTGGTTTCCAATTACAAAGCGGTACACAAAGTGGAACCGGCTGAATAACCGGCTTTCAAGAGCGTCGCATAGAAATGAAGCAGGCTAGAATAGGGTCTGATCTGCATTCAGAGATAATAGCTGGTCTGGCTGCCTTATCTCTAGGAGTTTTCAATTGTCCTTGGCCTGTGTGGCTATTAAGTGGCCATGTTAATTCAGCCATCTACTGTACTGGGTCTAGTTTAGTTAGTCAAGTGTCAGTCAGTTTCAGTTGCTATTGACTCAGATGATCAGATGCATATACAGGACAGTGGAGTGGTGTCATAGATAGATAGATAGATAGATAGATAGATAGATAGATTGATTGATTGATTGATTGATTGATTGATTGATAGATAGATAGATAAGAACTTTATTAATCCCAGAGGGAAATTCAAGAAACTTAAGACACCTCACATAGACTAAACAATGCACAAATCCAGGTACATAGTTAGGAGAATAAAAAAAATAAAGAATAAATACGAATGCAAAAATAAACTATGTATGTACAACATGTATGTGCAAATGTAGCCTACATGTGCAAAGCAGCATGTTTGTACAGTATATGTGCAAATTCTTACATATGTCACACAAGTGTGTGTGTGTTGTTACATATGTTACACAAGTGTGTGTGTGTTGTTACATATGTTACACAAGTGTGTGTGTGTTGTTACATATGTTACACAAGCGTGTGTGTGTGTACAAATGCGTGACTCATTAAATGACAGCAGGCAGGAACGACTTTTACTGTTTTACTGACATATCCCAGAATGCAATATGGCAACTTTTCACTGCAGGACAGACCAGCTTTTCACTTTTCGTCGTCTTTATATGTTTGATCCATTGAAAATGAATGGTCAACACACAATACACCCTTAATTGACTTCCTATAGCTTGCTCTAGTGTTAAGTCTGCACGCCCCACTCAGAGTCCCCAAACTTTCCGAGAGACTTCACACACCCCCCAACCCCCCCCCCCCCCCCGCCCTATCCCATCATGGTAGGTTTTGATTCACAGGACTGACAACCTTATTATGCGGCGCACTTATTATTGATATTACGCCGCAGAGGCGCGGTTGCCATGGTCACCGAGCGAGAGACATTTAATTTTCTCTCCTCCATCATCATTATCTATGGGGCCATCTGTTGTGGAAAATGAATTCAGCCTCATTTGCATGACTGATAAGCACATTCTTTATCTGTCCCACAGAAGGTCATATGCCATGGATTTGGGGACTGGGGAGAGAAAGAGAGAGAGAGAGAGAGAGAGAGAGAGAGAAATGATGCGTGAGCTTACCTATATGAATGAGGTAAATGGGGTGTGTGTGTGTGTGTTTGAGTGTCTATCGGAGCTTGTATGTGTGCATGTGTCTGCATAATGCATGTGCATGTAATGTTTATGTATGGCCTTGTGTTTATATCCACGCCATGCCTTTGTTCCCATGCAAGCGCTTTTGAATTTACAAACCTATGTGTGTGTGTGTGTGTGTGTGTGTGTGTGTGTGTGCGCGTGCATGTGTATGTGTATACCTCTATGTGTGTGTATGTGTCTGCATGTGTGTGTGTGCATGTGTGAATGTTTGTGCCTACCAACATCATTGCATGCAATAATTGTGTGCGTGTGAATGCATTATATTTCCCCCAAATGTGTGTGTGTGTGCGTTTATCCCCTGGAGCCAGTGTGTGTGTGTGTGTGTGTGTGTGTGTGTGTGTGTGTGTGTGTGTGTGCGAGCCTGTGTGTGTGTGTGTGTGCAGGTAAAGTGGCTCCCTAAGGGTTTGTGTGTGCTCTAGTCTTTCATGTCTGGCACATTTGTCATCCCATCCCAGAGACACAAGTCTCTCTCTCTCTCTCCCTGTCTCTCTCTCTCCCTCTCGCTCTCTCTCTGTCTCTCTCTCTCTCTCTCTCTCAAACACACATACACACACACAGAGACACACACATACATAAGTAGGCAGAAGCTTGTTATTCCTCCTCTCGCTTTCTTACTCCCAATACGCCGGCAATGCAACCTCTCCTCCCTTCTACATCTCTTCCCCACCCGCCGCTCCCTGAAGGTATCACTCTTCCTCTTCCTCTTCTTCCCCTTTCCTCCCCCGCCCCCTCCTCTCCCTCGGTCCCACAGAACAACAAGCCTTCACCTTCTCCCACACTATCATCTCTGCTCCCAAAACACAACAATTCTCCTTCTCCTCCTCCTTTTGGCTCCCTGGCTCTCCGCTGCATCTAGCTCTCCCTCTGCAACCCCCCGATACCTGTAACCTGAAAAACATCCCTCTCCCATGCTCCCTCCATCCCTCCTGTGGTGGCGGGTTGTCCTTCATCTCTCTCCCTCTCTGTCTCCCTCTGTATTTATTCATTCACTCATCCATTCATTCACTTCTTTCCCTCTCTCCACTCTGGAAGGAAGTCGTATTACAGTATGAGCCTGAAAGTATTAACTAACCAGATCTGATAAGATATGGACAATATATTAAGATATGATTTGCACTTACCTGAGGGTGGTGATGTGTTTCAGTGTGTGTGTGTGTGTGTGTGTGTATGTGTGTGTGTCTGCATAATACATGTGCATGCCATGGTTATGAATTGGCTCTTGTTTATTTCCGTGCCATGTGTTGGTTCTTATGCGAGTGCTTTTGAATTTCCGAGTGAGTTTATGTGTGTGTGTGTGTGTGTGTGTGTGTGTGTGTGTGTGTGTGCATGACACACCATGTCTGCCTACGCATATCTCTGCATGTGCTAGTTGTGTGAGTGTGTATGGGAGTGCATACATTTCTCCAGATGTGTTCATGCGTGTCTGCACATGCGCAATAACATGCATTTTCGAATGATTTCCAAATTACCATAGCAGTAAAGATGCTTGTGATTTGAAATTGGTGTTTTTTAATGGTATTAAAAACTGCCACTTAAAAATGTGTCTTATGTGGTATATTGCAGGAGTGTCTATGCTGTGTCTATTCATCCAATCAACAGCCAAAGTACATGGCAAATCAAGTCCACCTCATAATTCCTTGATTGAATCCAAATCACATTAAGGCTTCATACATATTAGCATTGGTAATACAGTATAGTTTCAGCACTTAAAAGCAGTCCAAGCCACACCTCCATGCCTTGTGACAGTGCACTACCGACAATTTCAAGCTGCTTTTGAAAGCAACTTGAAAACCGCTGAAAGAGTTTAATTGCAGGTACAGATCTTAATTGCAGTTATCAGAAAGTTATTCTGTCCATCACATCGCATAAACTCCTACTGAATGAAATCCAGCTCAAACATGTCTTTGAGAGAATTACCTGAAATGACAAATATGAAACAGAAGTTGAAGCTTGATTTGTCACTTTATAAGCATATAATTATTTACCTTCTTCAGTTAGTCCGCATAGGTTTTATTCTGTCATCATGTGCATGTTTAGTAGATTTTGGATCATGCGACTGGTGAAATCTGGCAAATTTGACTCATTCATGCTATTAATTTCTACTGTTAGAGAGGAGAATGTCAATAATGTTCCAGATTTTGCACCTTTTGATATAACTAAGGCTAATGTAACCGCTGATATTGTAGAAAATGACAACACTGGGGAGAGTGAAACCTATGATGAAAACAGTCTAATGCATTCTTTCATTATGCGGACGTCTATTGAGAGAAATAATTGTGAAATTAAACTGTTCCTCATTTTGCAGGGGACCCTCTGGAACCCCCTCAAGGACCCCTGGGCGTCCCTGGGCCCCACTTTGGGAACCACAGGGTCTAAAAGGCATGCCTAATAAATATCTTTTATCAAAATAAACATCATGAGAGAAAGGTAATTCCTTATCCGCCTGACACTCTGGGCTATTAATATAGTAAAAACACATTAAGAGTATGCTGCTGTGGGGAAATTTCAACGCGAGCAAAATGTCCTTGATCCTCACCTACAACTGCACCAATAAGGAACCTGAAGTTTAGAAAACAATGTAGTCTAAACATTGCAGCAGCAAAGAAAAAAATGGATTTCTCAAAGGTTGTTTGAGGTAAGAAATGTGTTCAGCTTGGAAATTAGGCAACAACAATGCACTCTCTGTTTTGGTGGAAATTAGACTTTATTTAGACTTTAATTAGACATTAAACAAACCTTTAGACATTCCTCATGGTACGACTAATGTCCATCAGTAGGCTGTCTTGTCTGGACTGTCCAGCTTTAATTATTTGGTCTATAGGTACAGTCACTGACTGAACTCATCACACTACTGGCTGTATTGTAGGCACATGTGTGATTGACTGACATATTTTCACCCCATTCAACTGCTGCTTATTCACTGATTAGTCTCATTTAGGTCATTTCTAAATGGTATTTGGATATTAGTACTAATGATGGGCACCAGTTTGTCTGCTTGATAGCCTCTCTCTCAACGCCTGCACTGCAAAAAAAAAAGAAAAAGGTTTAAACTCTTATTTTTCTGGAAACAAGTGGAAAATTAGGGAGAGATAATTCCACTTATTTTCAATGCAGATTCACATGTTTCAGGAGTTTTTTTTTAGTAACAAGTGCCAGTACCCTGACAGAATAAGGCAGATCACGACAGCAGTGAGAAAATGACACTTAATTCAAGACATTTTTTGAAGCTGTTTTGCATTGGAAGCAAGTGGAATTATCTTACCCCACCACTGGCAGTTTTTTTTTCTTTTTCACTTATTTTAAATAAAAAAAAATACGATTTGAAGACTCAATACTAGATGGATATTTCTTGCAGTTTAACACGCTACAATCGCCGCTCTAGTCATTCTGCTCTCCAGTCTCTGGTGTGAGAATATCTCAGGCTATTTCTGTGCACTTCCGCCCCCCCCCCCCCCCCCCCCTCCCCTCCCTCCCTCCCTCTTTCTCTCTCTCTCTTCGTCTCTTCATCTCTACCTCCCTCTGGCCACCTTTGGGTGACGCGGGTGACGTAGGCGAGTCCTGCCCCCGTTTCTCCCTGTCTGACTGTGTCGGTCTCTGTCCGTGTTCAGCACCGGGAGCTGTCCACCGCTCCGACCGGCAAGTACCACCGTTCCCTTTCTGTCTCACTGGGGCTGCCGTAGCTTCATCGTAGCCAGACGTCGCTTAGTAACCGTTACAGTTATATCATTACTCCTCCCAGTAACGAGCAGTGTAACGATTCCTACTACAGTTAATAACGAAAATGGTATCACCCCGCTGTAAAACCACATTAAACTTGAAAAACTAGATCCCTTCTCGATCCTGTGACTACTTTTCCTCAACATTAGTTAGCTAACGTTAGCTTAGATGAGAAATGGCAGAAAGGTTTTTGCTGGGTGGAGGTGTTCCATTTACTTTGATTTTATCGAGCTAAACGATGACAAGAACATTGGAAAATGTTTGACGGTAAGAGAGGACGCTACCGCCAATTTAAATGTAATATAACGGGTATTACCGCTCCCAGGGAGTAAGGAGTGAAGTAATAGCATTACTTTTGAAATGATTAACGAGTTATAAATATTACCTTTACTTTTTTGATTAAGGAGCCCAACACTGGTTGTTAGGCACGATGCCAAGCAGAGTAAAACCCTCTTAGCTGTTCTAAAATGACTGCAGTTTAGGCCTAAATCACGGCCTTAAGTGGCTTATTGTTTGTTTGTTTTTACAAAATGTTCAGTAGGCTATCAGTTCTGGCCCTCAGTTGTGTAACTATATTGCTCGGCGGAAGAATAATATTTAATTATGAAAATATCATATTTAATTAATTAAGAATAAAATAGTTATTGAGCATACTTAGCCTTACCTAGTGCTAACAACGCCTCTTAACCTGTTCTAAAATCACCATAAATGATGGCCTCTAGTGGCTTTTTGCATTGATAAAATGGAGGCAGCATACACTTGTAGCCTAATAAAAAATATTCGAGAAAAAATGTTTTTCTTTTCTTTTCTTTTTTTTTTTTATCATTAATGGTTCAGTATCATTTTTCGGTGACGCAGTATAGCTCTTGAACAGTAGCCTAGCTAGACAAAGCGGTTTGCCAAGAAAACAAATGTATAGTTGGCGCATAAATATCTAATAACTGCTGTGCGGTCACAGGTGTCTGTCTATTGGTTATTTTATAATGGCTTAATTGTATCATTATCCTAACAGTTTCCTTTTTCCTTGAAATGTCATGTTTGATGTTAATGCATATGAGGGATGGGGGAATTCCAAGAAATCCTCATATCCCTTATTTTCAAACATTCATCCATAATAAATAAATTGCTTAAACATTAATTTCCAGATAGTACTCTTAGTACGTGTAATGACTCCTCATCAAGGAACCAGTGCACTCCTTCTTTGTGCACATATCTCCCTTTTGTTTATTTGTTTAAGAATGTGGAGTAAATTAATTGTGCTTGATTGGCATTAACATAGCCAAATAGGAATTTGAAATTGCTAATATTGAACGCCCCGAGGGCATCCGTGTCCCAATCCACCGGAGTACTTATCATGCCTCCCTCAACTGCCTGGCAGCATTGTTGGAGAGAGCAATGCTTGTTGGTTCTGCAAAATACTGCTCTATGGCATTTGATTTGTTTACTGTTATGGGGAAGATCAAAACAATGTGCCTCATATACATGTATACTGGACTAGAAGAGCAAAACATAGGCCCATGTCTTTGAATGTTCTTCTGAATATTTATGTGTAAACATGAATTTATTTGAATATGTTATTAGTTGTCTCTGTCATATGAGCAGATGAAAAGTCCCCATCACTCTGTTCTGCCTATAGGGTTGCTGCTGCATTTTCTGCCAAGAATACTCCAACTCTCCACCACTGGTAGAAAATGAATGAATTAGCACCTCTGTCCGGTAAGAAATGAATCTAATTTATAATCTAATTATGATGATGTCTCAGGGATCAAATTAGCATTCTCTGCGTTTGCATATCTGGGTAAATATGCAAATCACCATGTTGTTGTTCCCATTTTCATTCACACAAGAGTGCCTATGAATGTCACCCTCTTTATGGTTAGAGCATGATTATATTGTAAATATTGTCTCCTGTTTGGGAGCAGTGCGTTACCAGCGCTCGTCACAGAACACATGGCTCCAACTAGCCTGTTTCAATAGTCATTCATCATCTGTGCTCTTAATTCTGGTGCTCAGCCAGCCTCAAAGCCTGGAATGGGGGGAAAAAAAGCCTTAATTAACAGCAAGCCAGAGATCAGCCAGCGACTTCCTTTAACTTTAAGCATCCTGTATCTCTCACAGCTCTCTGAATGAACCCAGGCCAAATAATGTGCGCTGAACCAGGAGGGGAGCTCATTTTGGCTTTTTGTGGATGTAGAAATTTGTGTCTCTCATATTCTAAATAAATGCACTGCACATGTTCCACATGGCTCACTATCAGCCCCCCCATCCCTCCTCTGTTCTCTCTCCTTCCCTTCCCTCTCTCCCTCCCTCCATCTCTCTACCCGGGGCCCGTGGGAAGAACTGACTCTGGGAGCAGACAGTCTGCAGCCCTGAATAAATGTATAAGAGGGAGAAGGGGAGGGGGGGGGGGGGGCACATTAGCAGGCAGAGAGAGAGCAAGGGAGAGGGAGAACATTTTGGAGTGTTGGAGGACATGCATGCACAGTGTACTGAGAGAGCGAGATAGATAGATAGATAGAGCGCGAGAGAGAGAGAGAGAGAGGGAAAACCAGTTCAGCCTATAGGACTGAGAAAAGAGAGAGAGAGCAATTTTTTTTTAGCTTCCCTCAACCCTCTCTCCCTCTCCTCCCAGCACACACACATGCTCACACACACTCCCTCCCTCTCTGCCTGACATACACAGACACGCGCACGCACACACATATATACACACCACACACACACACACACGCACAGGCACGATTGCTTTAGGGTATACCAGTCGGCTTTGGCAGTCCTCTCCTTTGTTGTTTTTGCTATTCGTTAGTCTCGGCGGCAGCGCGGCGTGCGCCTCTATCGCTGGGGTGGGTGCGTGTGTGTGTGTGGAGTCTGCGAGGCGGTGTGTGAAGGATGCCAGTAGCAGTACCTGGGTAAGTCAGCTCCCTCCCTCCTTCCTTCCTTCCTTCCTCCCTCCCTTCCTTCCTTCTTCCCCCTTTCTTCCTTCCTCTCTCTCTGTCTCTTTCTTTCTCTCTTTCTTTGTCTTTCTCGCTGTTTTGTTTTTTTTCTCTCTCCTCTCTGCTCTGCAGTCTCTCCATCTCGCTAGGGATGCTCGCCTCTCTCCACCTACCGTGCACATCCGCTGTGTGCAGCTCTCCTCTCTCTCTCTCTCTCTCTCTCTCTCTCTCTCTTCTCTTTCGGCTCCCTCTCTCTCTCTCTCTCTATGCATTCTCCCTCCCTCAGTGTCTTTCTCTGTCTGCGTTACACTGTCTCCTCTCGGCTGTGCTCTCGCCATCCCCGCTTCCCTTGCCTGCTTCCTCCGCGTTCTCGCTCTCTCTCTCTCTGTCTCTCTTTCTCACTCTCTCTCTCTCTCTCTCTCTCTCTCTCTCTCTCGGCTGCGCCTCATTGGTGTGTCCTGATTCCCTTTTTCCATTAGGCTCCAGGCCCATTGGTCGCCTGCCTTCCAACCATTATCTCTACTCCTCCACCCCTCTGTCATCCTCTCTCCCTTTGCTCTCCCTCCTTCCTTCATTCCCAGTTGCCTCTCAAGTCGTAAAAATGATTTGCATGCAGGAGGAGAGCAGAACTTTGCAGTGAGCACAGCAAGTGAATTGGGAAAGAGTAAGGGAGAGAAGTGAAAGGAAGACCGTGAAAAAAACGGAGAGGAAGCGCATTCTGGAGAGCAGGAGGAAAAGTTTAAAGAGAAGACTGCAGTTGTGATTGGTAGGTAACTTGTACTTATTCAAGGTATCTAATGTTTTTGCTTTCATTGATAAAAAAAGGTACTTGGATCTACAACCTTACAAAAGGAACATATTTGAAAGATAGAGTGGAATGGCTAAAGAGAGGTTTCTAGTTTTAATCAGAAAGGCAGATCAACTAATTATTAGTCATAATCTTCCTAAATGTGCCTCTTACGTTAATTGCTCCAGTGTTATGCATTGTTCAAATAGACTTAATCATATTGATTTTGTGGCATTGGTGCAGTGACTTTGAGTGAGAAAAAGTAGCAGCCGGCCGAGGTGATGTGGTTGGCTTATTATTGTTCCAGTTATGTTGCACTGGGATGCCTCATATTGTCATGTTTATATGTTGCCTTTTGCTCTGCAGCATTGTTTTGCCTGCTGAATTTCATAACACTTTTTGTGTAAACATTACGAATGCAGCTGAACTGGAATGAGATCATGGAGTTTCTTATCTCAGGGACAAAGCAGCATGCATTTAGAAGCAGCACTCTAATAAGAACTCCCATTTAAAAGTTTGGTCTGTAAGTTTTGTGTGTTGCAGTGCAAAACTTCAGCTATACTGGAGAAATGGGTGGCTGTCTGAAGAAATTTCTAATCAATGTACAGAATTTATTCAGTTGTGTCAATAGTGATATTATTATTGAGAATGGAATGCAGCGACTATATGCAGTCTCTCGTGCATGTTCCTACGAAAATATTGTGGATTTTTCCATAACAATGAACTATGCAGCGCTTTTATCCATTGCTAAAATCAGTCTCTCACATTGGGCGATGTGTGATATTTGCTGTCACTCTGAAGTCTGGAAGGTAACGAGGACACTATTTGGCATCCAGGGAAGGTAGGCGCTTTGACTGCCAGAAAACAATTAGAAGTGGTGGGAATAGAGAGAGAGAGAAGAGATTGAGGGAGCAGAAGGAGAGGATTTGAAGTTGGAAGAGAGTTGAGGTGCCCAACTTCAAATAAAGCAAACTCTTTGGTTGAATCGCACGCACATACACAATCACTCACACGCACACACACACACACACACACACACACACGTCCCTTTGGGCTGTATTTCATCCTACACAGATTATTTTCTGGTTTGCATGTGAGAAAAAAGATTGCAGATGTTACTGGATGTGTGTGTGCTCCCGTGGGTGGCATATACACACGCAGCAGAAGGCAGATGCGCTGCAACATGTTTCTTTCTGTCAAGACAAACAAAGCTCTGATACAAAGTGAGCTACTTCTGTCTACTCTCCCTCACCCAAAGTGTGTCAGAATGAATGTTACTCATGTCTGCAAGCGACGGAGACAATATCTCCTGACATCTGGCGATGTTGTGAGGGGTTGTAACAGCCATGTCCCCATGCCAAGAAATCAAACTATGTGGGTGTAGCGAAGGTCAATATTCTCCTACTTAATTCTAAGTTGGGGTTTAGTTGAGATGCTCAAAGACTTCGGTATCTGGAGGTTAGTTTTATAGATTCAGCATAATATCAGTCTAGTACTACTGTAAAACATTTATTAGACAGAAACAGAATCTCAGGAACGCTGCAATCGGTGCTTCATTCTCTGTACCTTATATTCAGTTTGAAGCTGGAATATTTTTACCACATTTTCCGTCACACAATAAGAACGGTGCCCCCTTTGTATTGGTGTAGTTCGCTGTAACGTCATGTATTTTACGGCGGGCTGTGTGCAGTGAATGGAAGCGGCCGGGACAAGCTGACTGGCTGGCTTGGCGTGAGGTGAAGCCATGTTCTCTGGGATGTTCCTTTAGCTGGGAGAGGGAGGAAATGTCTTGCTTGTTAGGAGCCCAGCGTGTTGGTGTGCCGAGAGAGAGAGTGTGTGTGTGCGTGACTGTGTGTGTGTGTGTGTGTGTGCCACCGCGGTGCCTGATGTGCTTTGCTGAGCGAGCCGAGGACAGGGAGACAGCCGAATGTGATTAAATTATAGAGGGAAAGCACGCTACCCGGGTCTCAGTGAGACCAACATCGCGGGAACCCCCCCCCATCTCTCCTCTCTCTCTCTCTCTCTCTCTCTCTCTCTCTCCAGTATGAACGTAAAAGAACCCAGCCCTTCATAATCACAACAGTCTAGCCAGAGCTGGAGGGGAGAGGAAAAGAGGAAATTGGGTAGTGATGGGATTTCTGAATATGGACTGTATGGCCATAAGAATTGTACTGATGCACTGTACTTGGCCACTGTACAGACTGACAGCCATTCCCTGCCACTGTGTTTAGTTGAACAACCACCCAATATAAGATTTTCCTGTTTGTTTGTTTATATTGTTCTAAATTAGGAATAAATCTCGCATTCATGGCTAAACACAGTAAAATTAAAAGTGAAAGTGAAAAGCAAAAAAAAAAAAATCCCTTTTGATTTTTTTTAACTGTCTCCACATCACTATGAAAACATTTTAAAGCGCACGTCCATGGTTGTGTGAAGTTGAATACGTACGGCCGCAGCCTGAGTCTAATGGGTGCATGAGTGGGTGGGTGGGGTGTATGTCTTGTCTCCAGGCTTGCGTGGGAGATGTACTGTATGTCCCTTATTCCTGAGCAGCCGTAATGAATGAGCAGCAAAAGGCCTCCTGGGGATTCCCTGCATGCAACCGGAGGGGAGGCCGTAGCAGCCACACGCTAATATTAGCCTCCATGTTGAGGAGCTGGGTCACACATGCACACGCTATGGTTAGCATGTCTGGGCCATACTGTACCGTAGCATGACTCTGCATTCATGCTAGCTTCCCTGTGTGACCTACTGTAGTGGAGAGTCACACTTTTGCTGCTGCTCGCCTGTTTTCACATATGGAAAAATACTGACATATATATAAAAAATATATGTTTACATCATATTAAAATATATTCAAAAATGTATTTCTATATTTTGAAAAATGTTCAATATGTATACATATATGTACATATTTGTTTGATTAATGTAATGAAGGAATATTACATACATGTTTTACTAATACTACATTGTTAGTAGTGTCAGTAAAATGTGAATAGTTATGAATAAAAAATATAGGTACAAATGGACTAAATTAAATATTTAAATGTACTTGTATATATTTTTTCAGCTCCAAATTGAGTCTTTGCAAAGGCTATAATGTAAACCTGTCCTGGGTGAATTTATGTTGGTTGTAGTTTTGTCTTGACTCTGCTCTGGCTTACTGTTTCTCCTGGGGAGGGTGGGGGACCTTTTGATTCCTGCACCTGTGTTCCCAGTCCCACTACCCATCCCAGAGCTAGGGGTAATTCCCAAGATATTTAGATTTTTATTCTGATCATAATAGGGACTAAAAAATGTAAATATTGGGTCTGTGAAAACAGCTCTGAAAACAAATTTGCTGTTTAAATGACCATAAGGGAAACATTGTACATAACAAATGATGGTTTGGTATGCTTTTTCTTGCCTTTAAAGACCCTATTTTCCTGTATATAACGTCAGTTTGATATTACTTACAAGGACATATTGTAAAATTGTAAACTGTATTCAGTGAATAAAACAGTGGATATACTGAGTGTAGGCAATTTTGCCCTCTACATACATCCCTGTACACAACTAAAACCTGTGGCCAGACTCCCAGAATAACCCCATCTGTAGCCTCTGCTGTACTGTATGTACCTCCCTGTAGAGCATGCTAACCCCAGCTACACCCCGGGAGCCTATCTCCCCAGCACAGCAGCGGATCACACTCTCTCCCTGCGGTGAAGGCTAAAACAGGCTTACAGGCCGGCCTCCTTACACAACCTGCCCTTGACACGGGCTGTGGTGCACCCACAGAAATATCGGCCTGCAGTACATTCGCCCGCACCGCGGAGGCTGTCTACTGTGTATCCTTATGGTGAATCATAGCATGACAGAAATCGATTAGGCTGCAGCTGGGATTAATTTAAACGTTTCTCCCCCACACATTAGTTTTATTTGTGTGTAGTTAATTTCTTTTTTTTACTTCCTAGCTTGTACAAAGGCTGGAATGATCAGCGCTGTGCTCGAGTAGCGAGCCGGTACCCTTGTGAACCTGCGTTAAGACACCATAGGGAATCAATGTGTTCCTCCAATCAGTCTCAATGACGTGGCCAGGCTAGGACGGAGAGGGGATTGATCTATAGGAGCAGACATAATGTCAATACTGACGTCTGCTCAATGTGAGATGTAGCTGCTCTCGTGTCCTTCACACATGCATCCTTGCCACTCACGCCGCTACAGGCTATTAATTATGGCCCATTCTTCACTCAAGATTCATGATCTGTAGCAGCAACTGGAAAACTTCAGTTTGACCATATTACATTTTGCAACTATTCTGTAACTAAAGCACTAAGGGTCTTGATAGGTGCAAGCTAAATGGTACTCTGTAATTAGTTGTGTTGTGCTCGTTAATAATACATTGCTCATTACTCATTATTAATTTCAAAAGTTCTATGATTACTTATTTCTCCCTGGGAGCAGTCATTCTTTGCACTACTCATTATATTGTTCTCTTAAAAAATTGGTACAACTTTACCATTACCTCTCCTGTGGATGACAAGTGAAACAAAATAGAATTGATGTTATATGTTCTTCTTGTCCTTTTACCTGATAAAATCAATGTAGTGGGAATACTTCCACTCAGAGAAAGTCAACTTTTCTGCCATTTCACATCTAAGCCAGCTTAGTGTAAGAGGAGGACAAGTAATTATGATGAAAATAAATCAAGGTATGGGGTTATTATATAGTTTTTGGATAATTCAGCTTCAATCTGATATGTAGAGGTAACAACTTAGTTACAACTTTTATAATTGGTAACTGTAATGTCATTACTGAAATTAAAAAGTAATTTGTTACACTACTTGTTACTGGAAAAAGTAATAATATTATTGGGTAACATGTTCCCCCTCAACCCTGCTTATTAGTGCCTATGGTGATATACTGTAGGTGCTGAGAGAAAATTTTTATGTGGGCATCCCTCGATTCCACGACAGCGCTCTCCTCAGAGATAGAGCGGGCGCCCCCCCACACACACCTCCGTGCCTTTCCTGGGGGAAAACATGATCTATCTCCTGGCGGGCAGGCCAATTAAAAACCAATCAGGCTGCTTGGAGTGCGCGGGTAATGGGAAAGCCACGGCGGTGGAGGAAGTGGGGCTGATTAATGGACACTTTCACCTTGTGGCATAACAGCCTCCCACAGGCATCCATCACCCTAGGGGACAACACTCACCTACACCCCAAGCCCTACACCTATCCACCACTGTCAGACATATTGTATAAGTTGCAAATGTCTGTGGGTGTGTGATGATGGGCATAAAGTGCCAGACTAGGTTAGCAGTAGCTGTATATTAGCCTGCCGGACCTGTTGGGCATTGAGATCATTTGTTGTAAGATGGCTTCCAAACTAAATCTGGGCTACGTTGTACCCCAGCTTGGTTGGCCATTAGAGCCCATTCAAAGTTAAGGATAAGCTGGTCAACCATTTTGGAAATAGGACTAATATAATAGACCTAATAATACTAATAGCTAAACCACAGCCCTCTTGTTATTTGCAGCCTTTGGAGTTGATGTTGCTCCCTCTTTGTTGTTGTTTTGTCAGGTAAAAGCTGGACTCTCCCGCAGGGCTCAGTAGAGTCAAGACACTCTTCCTAAGGAGGAGTGGAAACAGTCTTTTTGTGTCTTTCCCTCCGGTGCCATTGTAAGGCAGCATGCATTCAAAAGAAAAGTATTAAACGGTGTGAGCGAGGTTCGCTCCATTTCAGGAGCTGCTGTGACCTACTTCACACAGCCAGGCAGCTAGCTGTAAATAAGGATTTTCATAACCTGGTTTGGCCTTTTCCCATTAGAGGCACAACTGCGCCTTGAAGAATATTACAAAGAGCACCGGAGCAGCCGCTTAAAGCTCTGCCACGATATCATCAAAGTAGTGACCTTGAGACTGCCTGTGTTGTTGTCATGCGATTACAATTAGCATTAGCTCTAAATTTAGTATGAACTGTAGATTGTGCAGGCAAAACATGATAGCAAGGGGCGGTACACAACTCAATCTTTTGGTTCCCCCTCTAAGCCTTAACTATGGTAATGTTTTCTATATCCAGTCCACTGGTAAACCGCCTACACACACCTTTTGAGAGGGAGAAATCTCTCAGAAATGGTAATTCTAGCTAGCCTAGCGAGCTAGAGCTCCCATAGAGCTGCAGCTGGAAGGTGACAGTCTAGAAACCTGAGATAGAGCTGAACAGTGTGCTCCAATCAGAATGTGCTCAATCTTTGAGCGTTAAGTTTTATTGGTTACCGGATATGTCACTCAAATGAGCATAGCCAGTGTCATCAAGCTGTTATTTACCTGTTGTACAACAAATGGCGAAGGAAATATTGTACGTAATGTTGTTCATTTTTTGGAAGCAGTAGATGCATGTGTAAGCCAGCTTGGCCTTGTTTTGAAAGATGAGCAGGTCGGCTATTTACTTCTAAAAAGATTGGTTGTTGTAAAGTGCCATTTCATTTCAAGTCTACATAAACTTTTACAAATGTATTCAGCTGTAATGTTCGCACCTGTTGACATTTTCCCTCCCATGACAATGACAAGATGAATCAGAAACCAAATGCTCCAATCACAACAACACCCGCCTCCTCAATAGTGACGCTATCGCTCTAGGCAATATCAAACAAAGGTTAGGAATCAGGCAAAAATCCTAGCATCATTGTTGTTGGGTTTTTTTAACCTTTCTTGTTAGGTGACTGTAGAATCCAGAGGTATATCCTGCTGTCATACCAGAGAGAAGAAGAGAGAAAGAAAGAAAGAAAGAAAGAAAGAAAGAAAGAGTAATCGCTGCCGTGCTAGGCCAGTCTAGGGGAAAGTGGTGTGATATTGGAAAATGATTACAAAACAGGCATCCATTATTCAACAGGGCGATCAGGGAGGGCACAATCTCCTTATTTATGCCGGCTCTTTAAATCAGATTTGTCGGTTTTGATCACTGTAAAATCTCCCAGTCACACGCCGGCAATATTGGGCGAATATTACACTGTCTAATGGGTAATTGATGACGGCATGTGACACCGGTCGAGACGAATGGACGGCCTACGAGGGGAGGAGAGGGGGGGTTGGAGGTGTGGGGAGAAGAGATGACTGTGGAGTGTAGCGTTGCATGTAGCAGGCATATTACAGAACATGGTTTCCTCATGTATAGGCTTCACCCCGGGTCCTCTTTCCATACAGCCATTGATGTGCAGTGCAGAGAATGAATATGAATTCAGGCGAGTATGGAGTGAGTATCAATCAGTATTTGTTTCAGTCAGACCTCAAAGTAGTTGAATTTATTATTATAGACAGTGAAACAGGACGGCAACAAAATGAGAAACCAGCAGCAAGTGGCTTCACGTGAAACATGTTGGAGAACACTAGTTGAAAATTCAAATAAATGCAGCTGGAGCATGAGCTTGTGGAAGTGTGTGTTACGTGTGTGTTAATGTGTGTGTGTTTTTATGCATGAGTGTGTGTGTGTCATGGGCTGGGGCCTATGGCCGGGGTGTTGGGAGGCAGGCAGGCAGACATGATGTGCTGTGAGTCGCGGCGTCTCTGTGAGGGTGGCCTGACCTCTGCCTTCAGCTCCGCTTCACAGGACAGCAGCAAATGAGAGGTGTCATCGCATGACAGCAGCACAACCCCTCTTTAGGACTGACGGCTCACCGAACGCACACACACACACATACTCTCACACACACACACACACACACACACACACACACACACACATGAAGGCATGCGTGTGTGAATGCGCACGGGCACATGGGGACACAAGCATGCAAACACACAAATTTAGGAAAACGCTTGGAATGTAAACAGACATAGACGCGTAAACACTCACACACACACACACACACACAAACAAACAGCACAGATCAATAGTGTTGTTGTGTGGACATACAGCTTTTGTTTGGCCAATAATGATTTGGATTCAATTTTGACCACTTAATGCATGTGGCTCACTTTGACCAGCTCGGAAAATCAAACTGAGATGCAGAAAGGATTGTGTCAGACAACAATTCAAGCGCACTTATTTTTGATTAGGCTCCTTTTTAACGGGTGTCAAAATAGTCCTTTGATTTGGAAAGGCCATTTTTGTTTAGAAAGTTTGTCTTTGTGTCGGGTGGATTCGAGTCGAATCGATCACTTTGTTTTTAAGCCCCGTTTTTGGGAGCCTCGTTTCAGTGTGACATTTTGTCAAAGAAACTCATTTATTGGTAAACCCATCACATACAGGTAAAAGAATGCAATCTCAGTGCCTCATCAAAGATAAGATTTTGTTTGTCCGAGCCAGAGTAACTAACTTTTAGGGCAATAAGAAGTAGCAGGATGAGATTTGAAGGCAGTAAGAGCTAACACTAGGCATCCTCCTTTTGAAAGAAACACATTTTACAGCCAACATGTTGACAGCATTAATTAAAGCATTAAACTTTTAAGTGAATTGCCATTAATAGTTCTGAGAGAGAACAGTCAGTAGAAGACAGGAGCTGTGCACTGTTATCTGCATGGCACCTCAGGGACATTCATGTTGTGTTAAATAATCACTCTGGAAGGGAGAGAGAGAGATAAGAAGAGAAAGAGAGAGTGCGCATGTACTGTACATACCTCATGTGTGTTTGTTTACATGCCTTATGCACATGGCTCATGCGTATCTATGTGAGTGCATTTGTGTGTATGCGTGTGTGTGTGTGTGCGCTAGAGGACAGAGGCACAGCTCCTCAAACTAGGGCATATCCACCTGCCACCTGGAGGCCTCCTCAGACACGTCCCCCAGAAACCGCTGACAAGGCACCTCTGGGCCCTCCTGCTAACCCCCCCAGCACACACACACACACACACACACACACACACACACACACCCGCCCACACCCACACACACACACACACACGCACTGCTCTCGACGCTCTGTGTCTCCTCTTGTACCCTCTCGCTGTCTGTCCTCCCTCTGTCATTTCCTTTCTCTTTGTCTGCCTCTCTCTCTCTTTCTCTCTCTCCCCTCCCCACCACACACACACACTCTCTCTCTCTCTCTCTCTCACACACACACACCCCACCTGTCTGTCTAGCCATCCTCTCTGTCTCCTCCTTTGCCTGTCTGTCTCCCTGACTCTTGGTGTCTCTCTCTTTCCCCTGTACCCTCCCTGTCTATCCCTCCCTCTGTCTCTTTGTCATCCCAGTCTCCATAACAGGATTTTTCCCAGTCCTGGTGGGTGATTAGTTCAAATGTAACTGGGGGAGGGGTGGGGGTTGGTGCAAGTTTTCCCTTCACTTCCTCACCTCTGTTCAGCAGTTAACAAGGGGGATGGATCACATATTTACTGTTAACAAGGGGGATGCCATCCTTTCTCATTCCCCCTTTCCAACTGCCCCCCACAGTCCCATGCATAATAAATCAGACCCTCTATGTCGGCATCAGTCTCTGCATACAGACAAGAAAGTAGTCGCATATGGTGTGATCTGCAACAAAATGCAGGAAGAATTCGAGGCTATGCTCTCAAAGCCGGATTTTCGCTCCCGTTCCATTGCTGCAATGTATTCAGGTCATTGCCGGGTCTCTGTTAAAACGCTTCTTCGCTTTGCCTGTGTTAAGCTCCCGCATCTTGTTCATTTTAGTCAAAACTGTGTACCCCATGCCCTGAATAAATAGCGCTACACGTTTTAGTTCTTTAGTCTAGCCCTCGCCGCCGCTTGCTTCCCGAAAGAAGGCGCTGCCCTGCTCGTGTAAGTGACCTAATTTTCCTGCTCGGCCCAGCGTTTTCCGATGTGAGCCGTTCCAAAATAGCTCGGCTACAGCAAAGCGTGGCAAACTCATTTCCATCTTGCATAACAGGGACCAAACATTCCCCCCATGCCCAGGCTCAACGGCGAGATGGCACATACTCTCGCAGGCTGAATATCAGCTTCCCACCTCACTGCACGCGGAGGATGGGGATATTGTGAATTTCACAATCTTCATTTTCTACCCACAGTACGTGCATTATGTCTGTGCTGTCTGTGTTATTTTTTGTGCATGTCGTTTCTGACTGTAACTCCTTATGAACATCAAATAGAAAAAAAAAGACATCGCATGTGCTCAGTCCAGTATAGGAAATAGAAGAATATAATAAAGGATACATAGCTATAGTGTACGTGTAGTACAGTAACAGGACAAAATCAAAACAAGTGCATCAGGCTTTAGGGCAACATAATGCAGACATATACTATCATCTATATTTTAGATTATAACATCAAAATACCTATTCACATGAAATAAAAAAACACTCATTGCATTGCAAGCCCTGCATAACATCACAGTTAGAGAGCAATACAGAACAATATAAGGACCGTACATGCAATTGGCCCATATCTACTCCCTGTCATTGGGTTGGCTTTGGATGGAGATAATGAGGAGTAGGGGGTTGAGAGAGGAATCATTATTTCACTCGTGGCTGCTGCGCTTCTTAACGGGGTCTGTAGGGCGCCTTCACAAAGCTAATGTAGAGAAATGGAAACAGATGGAAGGCATGATTATTTGATCTGCAAAGAGCTCTTGGTGGGCTTTGTAGTAGCCGGACTAGACTGCTTAGAGGCAAGAGAGTGGAGTGTGTGTGTGTGCGCGTGTGTGTGTGTGCGCGCGTGTGTGTGTGTTCTAAGGGAAGTGTGTTAACGTGCCTGGGTGTGGGTGGGGTATTGTTTGTGTGTGGATGCGTGTGTTTGTCCATCTGTTTGCGTGGTTGTACGCGTCTCATGTGCCTGCATGTGTGTTTGAGTACTCCTCTAATAACAGTAAGATTTTTGTTACAGACGCCACACATATGGCCTTCTAATTGAGAAAACAATGAGCAGCGATACAGGTAGCCAGCTCTCCAGGTTTTACAATGTCTGCAGTGTACAAGTCTCATATTTTACACACTATCTTGCCGTGCCTTTGGTTTGTTTGGTAACTGAAGTCTGATTTTGCGCGTGAAGGGCACCCCATTCTGAAATGTTCATGTTTGTGTGGCAGGTCTCATCTGCCTCACTCCTACACACATGCCTCATATGCACACAGACACACGTTATGGATGCACACACCTATGTGTCATTGCCCCTAACAGGTTAAAAAAAAAATACACACACGCACGCATACACACCATAGCACACAGTGGCATATGGCTCTATATAGCCCACAGATGCTAGAGAGAGAATCAGCCAAGGTCCATATCATTATATTGATCTTACTGCAATGCTGTAGCTTTCTCCATGCCTCTGTACACAGTATTCACAGCAGCAGCCCTCCCATATACTAGCTGCCTAGATTGGCCTTGACGTGACAGAGTTACACAATGATGAACACTCAGCCAGTGCATACATGCACACATCAAGCGGATACACCCAAGTACACACACACACACACACGTGCAGGGACACAATCATGCATACTGATAAACATACACCCTCTATCTCACTACGCCCCTCTCTCTTTGTCACACACATGCATGCACACACACATGCACACACAGAGTGGGGTGCATTATGACGTAGGGTTGGCTGTCAGACGAGGGGTTGGAGGACGTGGCTGGCTGGTGTGTGTGTGCGTGACTGGCGGGCCACACCTGTCAACAGTACTCTATAGGCTGCGTCCTGATGCTATCTGACAGCCTGACTGCCATGGCAGTATGTGTATGTGTGTGTGTGTGTGTGTGTGTGTTCCGTGACCGTTTGGATGAGTCACTGTTATGCCTCCGCCGCTGTGCTCCCCAGAGGACCCTCTAGTCTCCGACTGGTGGTTTCTGTGTGTGTGTGTGTGTGTGTATGTATGTGTGTCTTTGAGTTTTCGTCTGGCTGTGTGTTCAGGCCCTATTAACAGCTGGCCTCTTACTCACACAGTAAACAAACACGTTGAACCATCAAAATTTTAGCGATCTAGTCTTTGGTAGAGTATGTGCACCATGCCACACACACAAATATGCAGTACGATATTGAAACACTCAGTTTTCATATGGCGTATGCTTGTGTGGCGTATAGGTTTTTGGATGGATCTACATTAAAATACAACGGTTCTGCCAAATTGACTCATTGTAATGCAAATCACGTTGCTTCATACTTAACAGTTTAGCACACTTCACATGTAGCCTCATTTTGCGTGTAGCACAAATGGCTACTTTCTGGGTGCGACTCTCAGACAGCGTTCTTCAGTCATGGCCGCCACAGACCTAGCATTATGAAGCAGCTGTACCCTCCAGTGCCTCTCAGCAGCACATGCATTTGGCTGAAATATTCAGCCCGGCTCCCAGCGTTACCTTGCATGTATAATTACCGGATATGCTGCCTGCCGCTGATAACTCTCCCAAACAATGTTTGAAGGGGGAAGGCGGCGATGAATTCCCAATGAAGTGTGAAAAAGACTGATTAAAATTGCCGTGGTCGAAAGCCAGCGCGCCAGTGTGTTCTGCTCTCGCGGACCAAGGGAGATGGGGAGACAGGCTTTGCGGTGGAGATAGCTAGCTCATTTTTCTATACTGTGCTTGGGATTGATTTTTGGTGGTTGGGTCGGTTTCTATTTTGGACCACGGTGGAAATTATATTTACATATTTTTCATATTTTTTGTGTTTTGGCTGAACTATCCTCGCACTAAATCGCACAAAAAACATTTGGTGCAATCCTTGAAAATATATATCCATCATGTAAAAGGCTGGTTGTAGAGCATAAAGGCCACAGAAAAACCTGCATTGGCCAAGAGGGTAGTCTCATACGACGAGATTGTAACTCACTAGTTCACTTAAGCTTGATTTCTAATCAAAACCACTTTAATGCCTATAACAAAGATAAGGTGACAATAAAACCACTTCCAGATCTACAAAGCAATGCCTACAGTGCTAACCTTATTCATTCATCACTATTGGAGGGCAATATTCTGATTGAGGACTGAGTACTACTTGATTGTGTTCCTCCAGTCCCTCTAGCCCTATGACATCTCGATCCCTTAGGAATGTGTGTTTATGCCTGTCTTTGTCTGTGTGTGTGTGTGTGTGTGTGTGTAGGTTGTCAGTGTTGCTGCTGTATGTGTGCATGTTGGTCGTTGTGTATGCGCGATGAGTGTGTTACATGTACATTTCTGTGAATGTGTTTATGTGCATCCGTGGGTTGTCAGTGTTTCACACTGTTCTCCTGTGTGTGTGCTTGATGATATGAGTGTGCTGCATGTATGTTCCTCTGTGAGTGCGCGTGTGTGTGTGTGTGTGTGTGTGTGTCTGTGCACCACAGCACAGGCACCGGGGAGCCCATTTGCCGAGGGGAGGGAGGGATGGATGGTGTCTTATCCGAGGCATGTGGGCGTCAAGCTCAGAGCACCTAATTACAGCCCCGGCTCCCACAGCCTGCCTCCGTCTCCCTCAGCCCCAATGTTTGGGTGCATCTTCACCGGCTAGGCCAGATGAGACGCCCCCCTCGTCTCCGAAGCTTTGGTCTCAGGAGGGCTCCACCTAAGCACAATGCACCGCGCTGTCTGATTAGCCGGCTTAAATGAGGTCCCTAGCTAGCCGGCTATATTGTCATTCTCTTTGTTGACAGTTGTGAGGTACGATGCCAGACAGCCACCCGGCACATTTAGCTTGTTAGCTTGATCACTAGATCTCTATATCATGTCTAACAAACATTGGCATTATGAATCTGTAGGGACCTCATTTGTGCTACTCTGGTTGAGTTGCTAGTTAGCCAGCTAGCTAGCTATCTACCTCAGGGCTAACAAGCCCTGGCTAACATAGATAGGGGCTTTTTTTTTATTTTTCTTCCTTTCTTTTCTTTTCTTTTCTTTTTTTTACACTGATGTACAGTTCAATAATTGGTTGTTATTAGTGAGCTTGTTGGATGTAGAGCTGGGTAGCTGGTTAACCCTTTCCTCACTAATAGGATGGCAGTCGTCTTTCATCTCGTTTCAGAGGATTAAAAGACAGAGAGATAGAGAGAGAAAGCGGGAAAAAGAGAGAGAGAGAGAGAGAGAGAGAGATGGATGGCTACAGTGGGGGTTGGTTATTATTTTTTTGCCAACAGCAGATGCCAGGCACAGCGGTTTCAACCGGGCACACTTTAAAACACAACACAGCTGCCTCCTCTGCATCTGGGCAACGGCTAGAAAGAGGGGGGAGGAGAGGAGAGAGAGGCAATAGAGAACAAGGTAAAAGACAGGGAATAAGAATGAGCAGGAGGACACGAGAGAGAGAGAGAGACATGAGGGAGGGACTGTGTAGGGAGAAAGAGAGGGAACAAGAAGGAAGAAGAAGGAGGAGAGCGAGGGAGAAACAAAGACTGACACAGATAACATCTATCAGCACGGCGGAAACATGGGCTAGGTCTATACCATTATAAATAGCGGAGACACCCCACCCCCCCATCCCCAGTTTACCGTTCCCTTCCAAAAGCTGGGAACCACTAACTGGGCCAATCCACAATAGGGATTAGCTATCTAGCTGCAGAGGCATTTAAATGCGCTCATAGCGAGCTCCGCGCTTTATGAGGGAGTGACTGTAAACACAAACAGATACTGAGGCGTCAAAAAGAAGAAAGGAAAACGTAGTTCACTCTATTGTCATTTTTTTTTAAAAAGGGACCTCACATAGAATTTTAATACTGTAGCATTACTGAGAGGACACATTATTTGAGAATAGAATAAAGTATTGTTGCATTATGTTGAAACAAAATGGTTATGTTATGTATTTTAAGATAATTAATGATCCTTTAATGATTCACATGGGGAAATTAAACAGGATACAGCACAAGAAAAAAAAAGATATATTTAATATAACACATGAAGAAAACAGTATGTGAATTTCCATAGGTAAAATGTCTGGGCGTGGAGACGTGTGCTGTAAAAAAAAACTATTCACCTTATCAAATACATTAAATTTACAGAATATATACGGCTCCATGTATGTTCAATGCCCAGGGGAAAAATGTGGTGAGTCGCTCTTTCAAAGTCCTATTTAGCTGTCTGATATGCAAATTAGAGGTAGATTCAAATTTTCTTTCTTTCTCTCTCCCCACCTGTGGACAGTGGTGCAGGGCAAAAGTCACCACCGTTCTAAAGGGAATTACACACTACTATTATTACACAATATAATTTCAGACATCCTTGCACCACAGTGTGCTTCTCTCTCTTTCTCTCTTTCTCCCTCTCCCTCCTTCTTTTGTTCTACCTCTATTAGAGTTGTCCTTGACTGCCGAGCGAGCGAGCGGTGCATTTTTTGGTTGAGAGGAGCCAGTCGAACGCACTCCCGCTCTCCCGTTGAGACAGAATAGGAGAGGACGGGGGGGGGGGGGGGTGCGCGAGAGGGAGAGAGAAAGAAAGAAAGAGAAAGGATGGAGAGAAAACAGAGGAGAGAGCCGTTTCTCAATTCCGTAAACATCTTCCAAGAGCCACGCAGAGCCGCGAATGAGACAGGAAAAGTATTAGCAATAAGGAAGTTAGTCTGATGAGTAAGCGTCTAAAGAGAGGGGAGCGCTTCGGGTGTTTGGAGAGACAGCGAATGAAAAGACATTGTTTGCCAAGAAAGAAAGGCTCCAAAATTGCGATGCGTGATGCATCACTTCCGGAGAGCAGCGGGGAATGGGGGGTTTGTGACGGAGTCGAACAGGTGTTGAAAGAACGCTCCTGTTCGAATGTCCAGAATGGCTCTCAGCAATTGTTGACGATGTTGCTCCGGTCCATGAAAACCTGGGCATCAGCTGGGTATGGCGAGGTGTGCCACTCACCATACCTTAGCCTAATTGAGTCCAAATTTGATGTTGTCCATTTTAATGGAGCAAAAGATCAAGCAAAAATTGCCAGACATTTATTTGAAAGCCATAAGGCGCATTCAGAACCCTCTAAGCTGTATGTGTGATAGTTTTGTGACCTCCTCTAATAATTTATCACATTGACCAAATAATCATATTTTGTCAGTCATCAGTCATTGCTCCATTTGTCCCCAGAAGTTTAGTTGATATAAGTGGGTTTCAAAGTTTTTCTGGCAAATGACATCAGATGCAGGTGCTTTGCCATACTGTACCTTAGGGTTTAGTGAATTGACGCCCTGCTGGAAAATATCTTTTATCTCCCCTACATCCATTTTAAAGGAACAGAAAAAAACATGAATTTGTTGTTTGACACCTAGGAATTTAGGACATACTGTTGGTTGGGTTTGATTTTATGTAGGTAAGAGGTCTTTAAAAGGTTGAACTGAGAAATCTGAAGAGATGTGGTTCAGGCTCCATTCATAACGCTGATTCTTTTCCCTGTCGAATAAATCTTATTCAAATTGAAGTGAAACCTGGCTACTATGGAGTAGGACAATGTTGGCCGTCTTACCAAGCAGCTCAGGACAGACAGACATATAGCAAGTACAGGCGACCATAACGGACAGATGGACAGGCAGACAGGTAGACAGGCAGATAGACGAGCAGGCAAACAAATAGAGACACAAACAGATGACGAATAGACAGGCAGATAGTCAGGCAGATTGGCAGAGCGGCTGACAGCCTGGCCGCTTTCCGGCAGAGAGGTATTGGCTAGAAAGAGTGGCTGGCAGGCAGACAGGCAGATGGACAGGCAGGCAGCCATGCAGACAGACAGATAAATAGACACAGAAGCAGACAGACAGGCGGATTGGCAGAATAATAGATAGAGTGACTGCCGGAGAGGCTGGCAGAAAGAAAGACAGGCATGCAGAGCGGCAGGCAGAGAGGCAGGGAGAGAGGTTGCCAGACAGACATGCACCGTTGGTAGCAGGACAGGCAGTTGGCGTAGGAAGGAGACACGGGGACAGCAAGTGCCTCTGGCAGAGAGAGAGCGAGATAGAGAGAGACAGAAATAGAGGGAGAGAGAGAGAGAAAGAGAGAGAGGGATGAGGTCAGTGCACGGCTGGCTGGCTGACTGCTGATCTGTGGCACTGGGCTGGCAGAGGATTCTCCTCAGGGAGAGAGCAGCTCCACACAGCCTCCCTCTACATCCCTCCATCCTTTATCCCTCCATCCCCCAGCTGGGGAGGAAAGAGGGAGGCATGAGGAGAGCAAATCATTTCAGCAAATAGTGGCACAGAGAGGTAAAAGAGGGCAAAAGTGTAGGAAATTAGGAGTCAGAGTGACAAATGCTAGGCTTACATACAGTAATAGTCAGGAAATGGAAGATTGTAATGAAAGGATGTTGCTAAGATGTAGGGAAAGGAATATAGAAAAAAGGTCCTCTCCTCTCCTCTCCTCTCCTCTGTAACAAACATTTGAAGGACACTCTGACAGGACATGCAGCCACATGGGGCTCTCCATCTACCCCAGG